>NC_081163.1:36805257-37105257 GCF_012432095.1 Onychostoma macrolepis
CATATTAGAATGATTTCTGGAGGATCATGTGACTGGAAAGATTAGGATTAATCTTTAAAGGATTAGTTTATTCAAGAAATGTGTCATTGTTTTCTGACTCTCGTGTCTTCTGCCAAACACGAAGAAGATAAAAGGTCATTTCAGCTGTTTTTGTCTTTGCAGTGAAAGTCAATGGTGTCCAAGCGACTGAAACTTATGGACTTTCACTGTATGGACCAAACAGCTAAAACAGAACTCAAATAGCTTCTTTCCTGTTTCACAGAAGAATAAGTCAAACTCCAGAAAGCGTTGGGAAGAGCGTGAGCAGATGATGTTGGTGTGTTATATTGTGTTTTCTCTTTAAAGCTGGACACGCTGTCTAAAGAAGATCTGATCAAGTTTGCCAAGAAACAGATGGGGGCAATGCAGAAGATCAAGTCAAAATGTGCCGGTAAGATTATAATAGTTGCTTCCTAATTGTAAAAAATAATTTGTAAAAGCTTAAAAGCTTTTTTTTTTTCCAATTTTGTAAAACAGGTTTAGAGAAGGAGGTTGAGGAGTTGAAACATCCTCCGAGTGTCTCGTCAGACTCCTCAGTTATGCAGGTTAGTGTTATACACCTGTGACACACTCACAAATTAACCTCACTTTTCTTCTGTGCAAAATCAGTCTGTACAGATGTCATGTTTAACACAAGCAGTGCTCTGTTAGGATAGGTTAGATTGTCCAGCTTTACCAACAGTTATTTTTAGACTGCTAGATTTAATAACTTTTCTAATGAAAAATATGATGCTAAAAGAGCAGAAGCATGGAGCTGAACTCCAGAGCCTCTTTTCCTCCGTTGGGCCGTCTGTTCTGCTTTAACTTTAAACGAGGAGTGGCGACATAATATTATGATTGTCCTATCGGTATCAGTAAAATGCTGAAATATGAGTTCGCTCGAGTAACGTGGTTCACTTCTGAAAAGCTGTGAAGAATAAGACTATACTAAACGCAAGTCCATCATCACGTCACTACAAGCAGCACATTTGGTTTGTTCCTGAGGAGCGTTCACCCGATGGTGGAAAAGAGCTTTATACTCAAAGACAGTTAACCAGGAAGAATAGATACAGTAGAGTTAGGAGGCCCTGCCTGTTTGCATATGAAAATGATTTGTATCGCGGATGTGTGAGAGTTTATGGTATGGACAGGAACTGAGTGAGCGCATGGAGGCCGTGCTGCAGGAGAAAGCAGAGAGTCAGCAGAGCCTGTCGTTACTGCGCCGAGATCACGAGCAGCTCAAGAAGCAAGCGCAGGTAACCTTGCATCCGCCCAGGGCTCGTCTACAGTTTGCTAGTATGCAGCAAAGATAATAAATATTAAATAAATAAATTGCAAGTATAAGTAAAGTGAGTAAATAAATAAAATATAATATAATATAATAAAAAAAAACTTGCCCCTTTTAGACTTTCACTCTATTCATTTACTAACTGCTTGTTTTCTTTAAAAAATAATAATAATAAAACTAGCTTCTCTAATCTTTTTGTGTTCTATCTATTTTTCTTCTTATTTATTATACAATTAAACAAAGCAAAAAAGACCTCTAACACTATTCTTTTTCTATTCTATCTGCTTTATTTTTATTTATTATTTATTTGTTAAGCTGACTGAGACGTGTTATAGCACTTGAATATCATTGCTCTTTTGTTGATTTTGATTGCTTCCATTGTCCTCATTTATAAGTCGCTTTGGATAAAAGCATCTGCTAAATGACCAAATATTAGCGGCTCATACTATTTTATAGCACTTGCTATTCAATTCTGTATATTATTATTTTTAAGGAATTATGTAGTTTAACTGTATATACTTAATTATTGTCCTAATAAACTCCTATCCCTAAACATACCCGTTGGTAACCCTTTGGTAACCATTGCAGGTCTTGAAAAAGGTCTTAAAGTCTTAAATTTGAGCTTAAAAATCCTGCAGCAACTCTGTATATGTATACAGTATTTGTATATTTCTTATTCTTTCTCCTCTAATAAGATAATGAAGTCTAATTAAAGCATGTGTTAGAGTTGAAGGGACTTGTGTTTGGATTTACAGTTATGAATCCATGATTTTCATGTGTTCTTTCTATAACTGTACATGCAATATTATTTTAACTCCACTGTGAAGTAACTGACTTTAGTTCACATGCATTTACAGGAGACAGCGGCAAGATTAACAGCTCTTCAGGAGGAACTAGACTTAAAAAACAATGAGTACACAGAAATGCAGAAACACACAGCCGAGCTCACTGAGGACTTCAAGGCTGCCTGTACCGAATATGAGTCCAAAATATCTCAAGCTGGAGAGGAGCTGGCAGAAGCCCGGCGCCAGTGGACGGCAGCGACGGAGGATCTCAAAGACTCTCACCAGATGAGCCTCACCGAATCCCAGCAGGAGACGGAGAACCTCCAGAGGGAGATGGAAACGCTGAGAAGACAGTATGAGGATGACGTGCGGTTCCTGGAGGAGCAGCTGGAGGTGAACGCAGCCGACTTCGAGAGGGAGCGAGAGCGGCTGCTTCTGCTGCAGGACGAGCTCTCGGAGCAGCTGGCGCTGAAGGAGGGATTCCTGCAGGACGTCCAGGAGGAGGAGGAGGACGCTAGCAGGGCCGCTGGGCCTCCCAAACACTCGCCGAGCTCCCAGACCTCGGACCTCCCAGCTTCAGACGACTCTGACGACGAGGGCAGCGTGATAAAATCAGCGCTGGAGGACTTGCAGTCTCAGAACATGATGCTCCAGGAAGAGCTTGTGTTTCTGCGAAACGTGAAGCTGGAGCTGGAGTCCGAGCTGAAGCAGGCGCGAGAGGAGCTCACCGTGGAGAAGGAAGAGCTGGAGTTCAGAATCAACGAGCTGCAGATGAACAGAGACAGTGGAGAGACGTCTGTGAAGAGATGCGGCGTCCAAACCTCAGACGAGTCCCACAGCGACGATCTGAAGGAAACCCGTGAAGAAGTGCAGCACGACGGACGCTCGGAGAGCACAGCAGCCGACACGTTTGAGCAGCCTGTGAGCCTCATCACAGATCAGGAAGATCTCGGAGACAGAGCAGAGCACTTCATGAAGCAGTACAGAGCCGTGAATGAGCGCACGGCCGCCTCGTTGCAGGATCTGCAGGAGAAGCTCCAGAGTGTCTTCCAGCAGCGCGACCGGCTTTTAGAGCAGATCAGAAGCGCTGAAGAAACCTCAGAACCGGCAGAGGAGGAGGAAGGACTGGAGATGTCTTTTGAGGACCTGAGGAATACAAATGAAGAAATCCTAGTGAGCCTACAACACAAGGAGACTCTTGTCCTCGAGTTGAAGGAGATGCTGAAGTCCATGGCATCTGAATCGAAGCCGAATCAGAGAAGGAACCTGAGCGAGGAGAAGGAGGAGCGCATGAAGACCCTCGAGGAGGACGCCAGTGCTCTTCAAGCCCAACAGCTGGAGTCTCAAGACACCATCAGACTTCTCCAGTCTCAGATCACCAGTCTGTCAGAAGAGAGAGACACCCTTCGGCGAGACATGGAGCACCTCTCCGCTGCTCAGTGCCGCATCACTGAGATCCTCCAGCAGAGTTTCTCTGAGACGGAGGTGGACGGAGCGTCTGATATCTCCACCCTCGTAGAGCGGCTGTGGACTGAAGCCCAGGAGGAGAGGGCAGTCTTACGCCAGCGGCTGGAGGAGGCAGGCGAGGAGCGGGCGGCACGGATCCACGAGCTCCTGCAGGAGAAGGACCTGCTGAAGGCCAGTCTGGAGGATGTGCTGTTAGACACCGAGGGACTGCAGAAGGACCTGAGGGACATGCAAGCCATGAATGAGAAGCTGAGGGCAGAAAACCACAGCCTGCTCTCTGAAGTCGCTGACTTGAGCAGGAGTTCAGAGGAGAAAGGAAAGGAGTCGCCGGATGAAAGCGATGCTCAGCTTCAGGAGGCCGGCGAGCTCCAGCAGGCTCTTGCTGACAGAGACGCTGTAATATCTCAGCTCAGAGAAGAAGTCGGTCACTTACAGGTATCGTGTGTTTGTGATGCAGGCTAGAATGTTTTCTTGTGTACAAGCGAAGTCAGTCACAGAGATCTCAAAAGAGAAAGCAAAGAATAGCAAGGACAGCTTCTATCTGTGCATGAAAGACCAGAGTGATGATATATTGATATTTTATATATTTTTGTGTTCCCATTTGCTCCAAAAGCAAAAGAAAGAATCCACTATTGTGTTTCCATGAATTATAATAAGGGTTGCAAAAAGGTGGAAAATTTCCAGGATTTTTTTTGGAATCTTAATTATAATAACATAGAGAGATGGACATCGGCTTAGAAACCTCCACGCAGCAGCTTCAGCTCATTTAAAGGATTAGTTCACTTCCAGAATAATAACTTCCTGATCATTTACTCACCACCATGTCATCCAAGATGTTCATGTCTTTCTTTCTTCAGTCGAAAAGAAATTAAGGTTTTTGAGGAAAACACTCCAGGATTTTTCTCCATATAGTGGACTTTAATGGGGATCAACAGGTTAAAGGTCCGAACTTCAGCTTCAAAGGGCTCCACACGATCCCAGCCGAGGAATAAAGGTCTTATCTAGTGGAATGATTGGTCATTTTCTTAAAAAAAAGTATATATATCTTTTAACCACAAATGGTCATCTTGTACTAGCTCTGCAACGCGCGACTTCAGGCATTACGTAATCATGTTGGAAAGGTCACGCATGACGTTGACGGATATAGTACCGAACTCCATCTGTTTTTCTCCTCCAACTTCAAAATTGTCCGACATGATTGTTTTACATTTTAAAGGGCATTTGATTAAGTCTTTGCATGTTTGGTTTTTAAACAATGGGTCGTTTCTTCCACGTGTCATGCGTGACCTTTCCAACGTGATTACGTAATGCCTGAAGTCGTGGACACAGAGCTAGTGCAAGACAAGCATTTGTGGTTTAAAAAGTATATAAATTGTTTATTTTTCTTTAGAAAATGACCAATCATTCCACTAGATAAGACCTTTATTCCTCGGCTGGGATCGTGTGGAGCCCTTTGAAGCTGAAGTTCGGACCTTTAACCTGTTGATCCCCATTAAAGTCCACTATATGGAGAAAAATCCTGGAGTGTTTTCCTCAAAAACCTTAATTTCTTTTCGACTGAAGAAAGAGAGACATGAACATCTTGGATGACATGGGGGTGAGTAAATGATCAGGAAGTTTTTATTCTGGAAGTGAACTAATCCCTTAATGCCTGGTGTTTGTCTAGAGCAGGGGTGGGCAAACTTTTTGACTCGTGGGCCACATCAAGTTTTCCGCACCAAGTGAGGGGCCGCATTATATGTTTGACAAATGAAGCTTTGATTTTTTTTTTTTATTAAATTGACACTCACTACTGTACTGTATGTATACTTGTACATATATGGCAGTTCTATTCTTGTACCATCTCTGCCTTTTTATAAGCACTTTATGACACACAGATAAGTTGCATTGGGGTACAAGTCGATTGATGTATAAGACACATTTTATCATTTCATTCATAAATAATGTAAAATAAACTAAACGTTTACAAACATTAGAAACATGTATTTATATTCCCTTCACTCCAAAAAAATCCTGTAAATTTAGCAGTTAATAACAGAAAATGGAATGAAAATAAGTAAAAAACAAACAAAAATTACAGTGGCATTCACTATAAACATTTATTATAAACGCCCAGACTAAATATTTAAAGCAAAACTGAAACTAGCGGCGTGGTAGTTACGGTGCCCTGAGCAGGAGGCAACATGGCATTTCTTCTCCTGGAAAGTGGGTTGTTGTCCCCCTCCGTACAGATCACGTTCCGGTAGAATCCCCCTCGGTCGAAATCGCGATCGCGTTATACTGTTTCAGCTATTAAAATAGTTCAGTTTTGTATGTAATGGCGAATTTTCAAAATTTCGTTTAGTTTTTTTATTAAGTTAATTTAGAAAAACGTTTGGAGCATTTTTTTGTTCGTTAGATAAGTTTATTCTTTCTTAAAGTAACGACCAAGCAGCAGCGGCAGACCGGCAGGCTGATCATAGCCATGTTTGATCAGTTTAGCCTTCTCAAATCATCACGACTTGCCTAAAATACGATCTCTAGATATACTAAAACAGTTCAAGCATATAACAATGTTTAAACGTTAAACCTAGATAAATGTGCGCCGCATCCAGTAGTTTGTGCGGAGATCGAAGTTAAAGCGCAGGACGTGGAGGCGCCAGCGCAATCAATTGCATTTTTTTCAATGAAAACAACTTACGCCATAATTTTTGCTCATAAAGGTAAGAGTAATACATCATTCAGAATTGTAAAGGGTCTACTTTTATTTGTGTGCACTCACAATATTAAAAAAACTTGTTATAAAATAAATAAAACAATGATGCGCCGTCTCGTCTTGAACAGGAGCGCTTCACAAAAATGAACCGAAAGTCAGCGAATACATGCCTCACAGACATGATAAATATATCTATAGAAAGCTTTAAATTACCACTTAACGAAATAAATCAAATCGATAACAAAAACTCTTTCATTATAATCAGTGAAGATGCACTTCTCTCTAATGAGGAGAGAGTCAGGATCATCATCTTCATCTTTGCGACACTGACACAGAAAACACTAGTTTATTAGTAAATAATTCAGATATCTCCTTACTATTTCCCTCGGACACATTCATGGTAATTACGTTTGCTGGGGCTTTGCAGCAAGCTTCAGCGTATTGCGTGTATTTGAAGCAGAACTCTTCATCTGCGCTGACGGCGCGCGCGCTGCTGCTGCGGGACTCTAAACACCGTCGAGCCGCTCTTCACAGTCACGGCTCGGTCTCGTGTTGTTTCCACCAGCGCGGTGATTTTTTTCATCACTAATTGATGGATGTCTAAAATATAAAAATAAAGAGAAGCCTAAAACAGGCCCGGCCCGCGTCTGAACTATGCCATGAAAATTGGCCCGATCGAAGCCCAGGGAATGCAGGGCTCTAGCGTCCCCTCGGTAGAAATCACGTTTCCCCCTGACATTGCATCAAATTAACTATTTTGGACCAACTGCCTCACGGGCCGGATGAAATCTCCCGGCGGGCCGTAGTTTGCCCACCTCTGATCTAGAGGATCTACAGACTTGAGGAAGGACCAGCCTAGCAGCCATCCACATTTTCAGATAATCTTGCATTAGTACTCTAAACATGCGGTTAACTAAGAGTTCTTTATAGCAGAATTGCTCAACAAATTCTAACAAAGATCTCTTATGTTTCTCTTCTCCTGACTGTCCACTTACAGATGTGCAAAGAGTCATCGGCGTCTGATGAAAATGAACAAGTGAAAGCGTTATCTCATGAAATAGGTAAGTTTGTTCACGTCAGACTTTGAGAAAACCTCTTCATTTCATGATGCTGAACTGTTTCTATTATATTCTTGATGATTTGTCTGTCATGTAGAAATGCTGAAGAAAGAAAGCAAAGATAAGGATGAACGCATGAACAAAATCAAAGCTGTTGCGGTGAAGGCTAAAAAGGAGCTGGACAACAACAAGAAAGAGGTTTGGCATGTCTCTTACTCATGTGGACGGGGGTCAGATAGCCGTCTCTGTCAGTGCTGTTGATCTGGGCTGTGTTTGGCGCTCTAGGTCGTCTCTCTGAGAGAAGAAGTGGACCAGCTGAAGACTGAGCGAGACTCATTATCACGATCTGTGAAGGACATCATCCACGGCGCAGAGGACTATAAGGTTTTGAGTTCAGTCCTCTAATAGTGGTTTAATTCATTTGTAGATGAGAGATTTACTAGTGTAAAACAATGCTTCTCTAGAACCTGATGGTGGATTATGACAAGCAGAATGAGCTGCTGGATCAGGAGCGAGAGAAGCTGGAGCAGGCCAATAAACACAACGAAGATTTGACCAAACGCCTTCAAAATGCCATTCAGCAGGTACTTCAGCAACACCCATCTATCCATCATGTGAAAGCAAGTGTGAATTATGGGCGGAATAGTTTTAGAGTTACATAAAGACCAGTTAATGTGATTGTCTATGCCTGTGGTTCTTCTGCTGGACACCTGTGTGAACGTGAGGAGAACCGACTTCATACAGTCACTAAAAATCTGTAAATGAAGATCATTTGAGCAAAGCAGATGTCTGTTTGTGTGTTTTCTCAGCACGAGCTGCTGTCCTCAGAGCGAGAGGACCTCACGGCACGTATAGAGACGTTGCAGAGTAACATCACGCAGCTGGAGGCACAGATACTGGAGGCGCAGAAGCTGAAGTGTGGGCTGGAGCGAGACCTGGAGGCAGAGAGGCTTTTAAGAGAGCAGAAGTCTAAGGTACAGCTCAAACAAACGCCTCTCTGATGCACCCCTCTCTCAGTGCTTCTCTTGTTGTCTGTGAGGTTTGATCGGTGCGGCTGTGTTTTCTTGCAGGAGCTTCAGTCTGCGGTCAGGGAGGTGGAGGAGCTCCAGGCTCAGCTCAGCAGACACAAACAGCAGCTCCAGCAAACCGCTCAGGAGCTCGAGCAGCTGCGCAAGGCATGATGGAACCTCCTCACTCCTGCTAGCCCTCATCCACAGACAGACAGATATTCAGACAGGACACTACTATTAGTATTGTTATTATTTTGGGCAGTATTTTGTCTGGAGTCTGGATTTAGCTCAAGATCAGTACCCAGTTAGTAATAGTTTGAAATCGGTATCAGGAGAGTCTCAAAAGTCTGAATCGATCCATAAAGTCCTGGCATTAAATGTTGCATGCACTGCAAAAACATCTTCCTCAGTATTCTTTTCTTGTTTTCTAACACACAAATCTAAACATCCTTAAATCAAGATGCATTGAGGTAGAAAATGAAGATATGAAGTCTTGTTTTCTGATTTTAAACATTAGCTCAAATTAACTGAGCTAATGTTTAAAACAAGAAAAAATATCTGTAAATGCGGTGTGTAAACGTATTTTTGCTTTGAATTAAGTTGATTTTTCTGACCCGGTTGGCCGGTATTTTTCTTGTTTTAATCTTAAAGTCTCTTAATTTTGAGCAAATTCTGAGAAAACAAGACTTCTTATCTTCTGTTATTTTGCTTCTCAAATAAATGATTTAAGAATCTTTAGACGTTTGCACTCTGAAACAAGACAAAAATACTGAGGAAGAACATACTTTTTTGCTGTGGGATCAAAAGTAAAGTAATTTTCAGCAGAGATATTGAAGCCTTAACTTTTCTTTTCTTTTTTTTTTACACTTCATGAATTAATTTAAAGTAACGGAGAGTAGTTTAAAGTTGTATTTTCTAGCTTTGTGTTTCTGAGACAGCTCATTGTCTGCTCCACTGATGCAGCACATACTGATGTACTGTGTTCCCTGTATGATGCAGGTTATGTGTTTAAGAGTTAAGTCATTTCTTTCCGCTGAGACGCTGGTGTTCAGTGTTTGTGTTCCTCGTGTGGTGCTGTAGGACGCTCAGCAGAACACGCTGCTGGACATGGAGATGGCCGACTACGAGAAACTGGTGAAGGAGCTCAATCACAAGCTCGGTGAGAAAGACAAGCAGACGGAGGAGCAGGAGATGCACATACAGGCACAGAGAGAACGGGAAGAGCGTCTGAGCGAGGAGATCGGTACGGAGAGGGGTTTTGTCTGTGGGCTTGCAGCCGGTGTGGCTGATGTTGTAATCTGTGTGAAATAGTCTGCCTCCAGCGCTGATGAATCTCATTATGTGCTGATTCTCTCAGAGTCTCTGAAGCTGCTGCTGGATCAGACGGAAGACAAAGCCTCCAGGATGAAACAACTGCTGGTCAAAACCAAAAAAGATCTGGCAGACGCAAAACAAAAAGTGAGTCTCTGCAGGAATGCCCTGAATATACACTATACCAGTGAAGTTTTTGAACAGTGTTTTTTTTATTTTTTTTAAAGAAGTCTCTTCTGCTCACGAAGCCTGCATTTATTTGCTCCAAAGTACAGCAAAGACAGTACAATTTTGAAATATTTTACTATTTAAAATAACTACTTTTCTATTTGGATATATTTTAAAATGTAATTTATTTCTGTGATTTCAAAGCTGAATTTTCAGCATCATTACTCCAGTCTTCAGTGTCACATGATCCTTCTGAAATTATAGAAATTAATACTTTTATTTAGCAAGGATGCTTTAAATTGATCAAAAGTGATGATAAAGACATTTATAATGTTACTAAAGATTTATATTTCAGATAAATGCTGTTCTTCTGAACAAATTCTACTCGGCTGTTTTCAACATCATCATAATAATAATAATAATAATAATGTTTCTTGAACGGCAAAATCAGCATATGAGAATGGTTTCTGAAGGATCATGTGACACTGAAGACTGGAGTAATGGTGCTAAAATTCAGCTTTGATCACAGAAATAAATTACATTTTAAAATATATTAAAATGGAAAACAGTTGTTTGAAGTAGTAAAAATATTTCAAAATGTTACTGTTTTTGCTGTACTTTGGATCAAATAAATGCAGGCTTGGTGAGCAAAATAGACTTCTTTAAAAACCATAAAAAATCTTACTGTTCAAAAACTTTTGACTGGTAGTGTACATCCTTAAAAATGACCCTTTGATTAGTCAGGTGTCACCTTGCTCTTGTTTTAGAGTAGCTGTTTATCTCGCTGTGGTGGTGTTCATACAGTGATGCAGTGCATGTTGTCCTCAGGAAGCGGCGCAGGTGATCTCGCAGTCTGCTCTGAGAGGAGATCTGGAGGCCCATCAGCAGCAGCTGGAGGAGCTGAAGGTAGCAGCTGTGGTGAAGATGTTCTGGGTGTCTGTATCTCTGTTGTGGCTCACTGTGTGTGTGTGTGTGTCTCAGATCCAGTGCAGCGAGCTGACGGCCGAGCGCCACCGGCTGCAGGAGCAGCTGAAGCTGATGAACGAGCAGCAGCAGCGGACGTCCAGCTCGTATCAGCTCAGTCTGACCGCGCTGCAGGACGAGTGCACGGCCGCTAAGGTGCTGCAGTGAACCCTAGAGCTGCCTCGTCTCTCCGTTAGATCCACACAGTCTAGCGTGTTATACTCATTCCAGCAGACAGGTTGAAGCTCTGACACTGACGTGTTTTCCACCGGACACTATAGATTCTCCATTTCCGTTGCCATCTTCTAGTCTGCAGTCTTGTTAACCAAACACAATTATAGCTCGCCATCAGCCCCAGCGGCTCCTGATAAATCATGCTCAACAGCAGCGAGAGGAAATGCTTCTGAGTTTCCTGCTCAGGGGAAGCGCACACATCATTTTATTCATTAGAGCAGCTCATACGGCTTCTGTGGCTCATACGTTATTATTATCTTTTTAAACGCACTGTCTCTCTTGTGTTGTTTTGATCGCAGGCTGATCTTGCAGCGACGGTGTCTGAGTTTGAGAGTTATAAGGTGCGAGTCCACAATGTCCTCAAGCAGCAGAAACACAAGAGCTCAGCCCAGAGCGACGGCGACGCTTTCAGACAGGAGAGGTGACGTCATGTTATTGCTGCTTTTATCGCAGAGGTTCTTCGTTGTTTTCTCCTGCAGTTTAGAATGTGATTTCTCTACTAGCTGCCATTTCTGTGATCTGTGAATCACCTCCTTAAGACTTTCACTCTCTTTCTCCAGGCAGATTCAGTCTCTCTAATGCAGTTTCACTCATAGTCCAATTACAATATTGTGCTACAGCACTTTTGCAGATAAACTAATTTTGCGTGTAAACAAATTGACTTTATTGTTTGGATAGAGCTGGAGAATAGTGTGCGTTCTGCAGTTCAACAGCAGCATGATTTAAACCGTAATTATTTTGTTTACTTTTTTAAAGAATATATTTTACATTTAAAAATGTGATCTTCTGATGCATCAATGTACAGAATCACAATACTGTTCACACCGTTTGCAGCATATCATTTAATTTTGTCTTAAGCCTTATTCACACGGGACTAGGTTTCTAAACTTCGTTTGAATTTGTTTCATGTACTTACTCTATGGTTAGGATTAGGGTTACTTACATGTAATTATGCATAATTTATTGTTATTATAATAGTAATTACATGTAACGTGTAGGGCTGGGCGATATATCGAACACGATATGCATGCGCATCTCGTCAGTAAAGCCGGTTCTGTGATTAGCGGTAAATCTCCATCACCTGTTTTTTTTTCACGGCGATTCATCTGCGATAATGAATGTGATATTGCGTAGCTTGTCAGTGATCTATATGATGTATTAAATGGCGCTCTATTTGAAAACAGGTGATGGAGATTTACCACTAATCACAGAACCGGCTTTACTGACGAGATGCGCATGAATATCGTGTTCGATATATCGCCCAGCCCTAGTAACGTGTAACAAGGACACCTTAAAATAAAGTGTTACCGAAGGAAATTACCAGCCATCAGAAGTTTTATTAGGTCTCAGGGAAATATTAAGCTGAATAACACTGACATAATAATGAACTAATTAACTATTGCCATGTTTCCAGACTTAAACACATACAGTACAAGGAGAAAAGTAAAGGACCTAACACTGAGCCCTGTTGCACACCATACTTAACTCGACTGATATGACATTTCTTAGTTTAAATATTGTGAGAATGGATGGATAAGTGCATAATTCATGCAGTCTCTGTACTATGATGGGTCCTCAATCCTGTTTATCACAAATACAATAGTTCAGTGTATCAATTTACGATGGTGATTAAACTGACTGCAACCAACCATGCCTTCAATTATTTAATCTGTAGTGAACCATTTTAACTGCAAGCCAAAGGGTATGTGTTTGTGTTTGTGAACATGAAGAACACAAGCTCTAGTGCGCACTCTGGTGTTGATGACTGTGTAGAGAGACTGCAAAATAAATAGAAACACATGACACAAAGGCAGATTTCTACAGCAGCGCTCTTTACTCTTCTCATTTACAAAACGCTGATTCTGTATTCCTCAATTTACATCAAAACGCACATGGATTGCAGATTACTCAACTATATGTGCAAACCTTTAATAATTCAATAGTAGTCTGTAACAACTCTCCCACTTTAAATCTCCATTTTAAGGCACATATTTTGTCAAATATTAAATAACGTAACATTTTACTGTGAATGTTTATGTTGTAATTACTGTATTTTGTCGCGTTTTCCCCCGTGATTGCACCCATCAGATCTAGCTCTTTAACTCAAGCCGCTCCTGAAGAGAGTGAAACCTGTCTGGTGAAGGTGTGAGGTTGTAGCTTGCTCTGGATGCGTGTAAGCGCTCCCTCGGCCCTCGGCTCTGTGCTGGCGTGTGTGGTTGATGATGTGTTTGTGTTGTGTTAGAGAGCGCTCGGAGGCCGTGGTGGAGCAGCTGCGCAGCCGGCTGCAGGAGACGCAGCAGAGCCTGCAGTCCAGCACATCAGAGCTGCAGCAGCTGCAGGTGGAGCATGACATGCTGCTGGAGCGACACAACAAGATCCTGCAGGAGACCGTCAGCAAAGAGGCCGAGCTGCGGGAGAGGTACCAGATCACTGCAAAACCTACAGCTACTGATCTTCACTTCTCTGATTAGTAAAAACCACACTAGGGGTGTGAATAGTCACCGTTTTCATGATTCAATTCGATATCACGATGCATCACGATTATATCAAATTTATTTTGTGCATTTTTATTAAATTAAATTATATGAGCTGGCTACTTTTTAAAATAATTACAAATTAATATATATATATATTTTTTTTTTATTAAACTAAATATAGCTTCAAAACATACAAGCAAATATAAAGTAATAAAGGGGGGAAAGACAATTACAAGGGATAAACAAAAAGTACTTGTGTAAAAAAAGTACAAAAAGTACTTGTCCGAAAGCTTACAGACAATCATATTTATGAAGGTTTTTTTCCCTCAGCATTATTGTTGTTGCAGCATTACTGCATTCCAAACAGCAGAAATGAAAGCATATCTAACAGTGAAGGGTTGTCCAGCACAGTGTTTCTCAAGAACTTTCTCTTGCAGGACTCATCGTTTCGTCTAATTAGATCTCATGCGATTATTATTTATTTATTTTTAAATGTGGGCGAATGTTTTCTTTAAAGCCTCTGTAATGCTGTTGAAGCGCGTGCAATCAAAAACAAGAGTCCGTCGTTTGGCACACGGAGAGTGTCCTGTCTGATGATGTTATCGTTGTGTTCACGGAGACTCGCTGCATCCGTCTCTGGCTCACAGTTTTAGTAGAAGTGGTGGGATGGCTTGTGCTGGATGGATGACCAGGGTTGTCATTGTTTTTGTCTCAGTGACACACGACAGATGAATGCTGTCAAAGCGCATGCATGACACTCCAAATGATTGCTGTCTGAAAGAGACATGCACACAATGAGCCTTTTGTTTTACAGAGCCTCTTTCAGCCGGTCAGACCGTGTCTGCCTGAGCCATATGGACTCTCACATTACGTGTACAAACACAACCTGTGAATGCATAAAAAAAGCCTCTTCATGAGCACAACACAGAATGAAATGCATCTTTCACGCATCTGTTGTTGACAGTTATATACCAAAATGAATGCATCTTAGAGTCAGTAGC
This sequence comes from Onychostoma macrolepis, assembly GCF_012432095.1. Taxonomy (NCBI): domain Eukaryota; kingdom Metazoa; phylum Chordata; class Actinopteri; order Cypriniformes; family Cyprinidae; genus Onychostoma; species Onychostoma macrolepis. The sequence goes on from NC_081163.1 coordinate 36,819,733, forward strand.
AGGTTTAGCCCTGTTAACAGTGTCTAAAAGCGTCTTGTAGTCATCTATGAACCCCTCACCTGCACAGCCGCTTCAGCTCATTGGTGTTTCAGCCTCGGAGCATTAACTACAGCCCGTTTTCTTGTTTTCATCTCACTTGTATGTTTGGGATGAGAGTCTCACTGCACTTCGGCTTCAGTTCACAGACATTCTCAGAGAGTGTTATTTGATGCATGAATGCTATGCTCTTTCATAATATGGTCATTTTAAAAAGTCAATATAGCCTAAATGTTTAATATTTAGCCTATTCATAAGTTTGATTGTGTTTATCGCATCTGTTGCCTTATTAAGAAACTGCACCATACATTCCTTATCCATTGATGCAAAGATCTAACAATCTAATGACGAACTGAAACTAATGCTTTTATTTGATTAATCTTAGATTCACTGCAGGAAAGTCTATTCAAGAATATATGCCTTTATAATCTATAACAGCATGACCCTTATTTATATTTCATCTCTCTTTTATTTATTTTCACTATTACAAGCTTAATTTAAGCACGAATAAGGGCTTTCAAAAAACTCTCCGTAGAAGAAAATACTTCAAAATTCTGAACGCGGTTTTATTCTTAAAAAAAAAAAAAAAAAGAAAGTCAAATCTAGATTTTTCAATAAATTTTTCTCCACAACAGACAAGCTTTACACATATTGCATGTGTGGACTGTATTTTGAGGAAAGTTTTGTAAATTTGTAAAGGTTTGTTTGTGAGTGGACTGAGATTGTGCTGCCGTGTGTTTCTGCGTCAGGCTGCTGTCGCTGCAGGCCGAGAGCCTGGCCCTGCGGTCCGAGCACGGGCAGTGTGCGGCTCACCTGAGCGCTCAGACCGAGGCTCTGCGCAGCGGCTTCCGTGAGCAGACGCGCCAGCTGCAGGAGGAGCACTGCGGCACGCTGGAGACGCTGCAGCAGCAGATCCGCAGCCTGGAGGCCCAGCTGTTCCAGCTGCAGAGAGAGCCGTCCAGCAGCGGTGAGACAAACATCACGCTCCTGACCTCAGCAGGGGAAACTCAACTTTTTATTTTTTAGTGAACAAATTACTCTTTCTTTAAATAAATCCAATTACCATTCAAATTTTCTTAGGTATAAAGATCTACCTTAATAAATTACTATTTATTTTTAACTATAATAATCAACACTCAAATTACAAATCTGTATGCAAACATGTAAATTGCACATAATGCAGTTTTTAAATTAACTTCTAAATTATTCAATTTCCATTTGTTGTTGAAATATAATCATTTACACACTTGTTTCATGAAAGATATATTTAAACATACATTAAATAATTAGTCAAGTCACCTTTATTTATATAGCAATTTTAGCAATGCAGATTGTCAAAGCAGCTTTACAGTATTAAATAGTAAAATAGTGTGTCAATAATGCAAAAGCACAATAGTAAACACTCAATTTTCAGTTAAAGGCAGTTCATCAGATTCAGTGATGTCATCGTGCAGCTCGATCAAGTCAAAGATCTCGCTGGAAATTATAAGTGTCCCCAACTAGTAAAGTAGTAACTAGTCTTAATAGTATAAATATAGTCTAATATATTTCTGAAATGCTCTTCTCTAGACTTCATTACTCTAGCTAATAACGAGCTGTGGTCACTGATGACTTGCCTGAAGTTAATGAAATGCTACGTGACGTTTTCTTTACAAGCTGTTTTAATGACGTCTTTCCACGGATGAAACACTGATTTAGTGATTACGATGTGTTCGGTTCACATGCGTACCGAGCTGAAAGACCCGTACGTGTTGCAGCCCTGCCGCTGACTCTGATTCTCCCGCGGCGTGTGTCTGTGGGCTGTAGGCGCAGCGCTGGCGCAGCAGAGCAGGAAGGCTCATGTGGACAGGAGGTCTGCTGACGTGCCTCCGCTGGACCTGCAGGGCATGAGAGAGGAGGGAGAGGGGATGGAGACCACCGAGACCGAGTCACGGTCATCCAGCAGCACCCCGCTGGCCTCTCTGGAGCAGCTGCTCACCTCCGCTGACCTCAAACACGGTACAGAGACTGAAACCCTGCACACCTGGAGATAACCCTGTGGAGCCTGACACGTGATAGTTTTTCAGCAAAGTTTTGATCATGTTGTTTACATGCATTCTCTCTCTCTTTCTGTGTGTGTGTGTGTGTGTGTGTGTAGAGCCTGCTGTCTGGCACATGGAGCCCAGTAAAGAGGAGCTGGCTCAGAAGCTCAGTACTGCCACCCGCAGAATGGAGCATCTGAACAGTCTGCTGCACGAGACCGAGGCTACCAACGCTGTCCTGATGGAGCAGATCACTGTGAGACACACACACACACACACACACACACACACACTCACACACACTCAAACACATGTTCGTTTTTGTGAAAAGTGTGGACTCTCCATAGGCGTAATGGTTTTTATACTGTACTTACTGTATGTGCTATTACCCTACACCAACCCTACACCTAAACCTACCCCTTACAGACACACACACACACCAACCCTACACCTAAACCTACCCCTTACAGGAGACTGTGCATTTCATCTTTCCCCCAAAAAAACCTCATTCTGAGTGATTTATAAGCGTTTTGAAAAGTGGGGTCATGGGTCAATGTCCTGAGATGCCACCTTCACCTTGTAATACCTGCCATACCCTCGTCATTATACACATCTATGTCCTGACTTTTCACAAAAACACACGCACACACACACACACACACACACACACACACACACTCACACACTCTCTCTCACGCTCTCTCTCGTCCGTCTGTGTCTGCAGCTCCTGAAGAGCGAGCTGCGGCGTCTGGAGCGTAATCAGGAGCGGGAGAAGTCTGTGGCGAGTCTGGAGTATCTGAAGAATGTGCTGCTGCAGTTCATCTTCCTGCGGTCCGGCAGCGAGCGGCAGGCTCTGCTCCCCGTCATCCACACGCTGCTGCAGCTGAGCCCCGAGGAGAAGAGCAAGCTGGCCGCCATCGCTCAAGGTGCGTCCTCCTGCACTGCATGTTCACCCACGGTTCCTGTGAAACACTGGAGGCGGAGTCACAGCAGGCTTCAGTGACAGCAGCACGTGTCTGAATTAGGGCTGAAACCATTAGACAACATTATTGACAGCATCGACAGTAAAACATTATCGACAAATATTCTTGTTGTCGAGTAGATGCTTCGGAGCAAACGCAGCCGAACCTGAAGCTGCTGAGCGGTGTTTGGAGCGCCTTCCTCTCAATAACAGAATAAACACAGCAGAAACTGTGAGAAAGCAGCAGTTAGGAAAGCATCTGATGACGGTGATGAGGATGTTTGTTCGGTCCTCCAGTAAAGTCCAGTCACGTATTTATACAGAGCCTTAAATCAAGCAGCTTTACAGCATTAATCATGAAAAACCAGAGTCAGCGTCGCTTTCAGTTACAATTACAACTTGATTTTCTGTTATAAAGCAGCGCTCTGTGTGTGTGTGTGTGTGTGTGTGTGCAGGTGAGGAGGAGTCGGCGGTCTCTCGGGGGTCGGGCTGGACGTCGTATCTGCACAGCTGGTCAGGCATCAGATGAAACACACTGACCTCAGGCCAGCGGCTGTCCGGCAGAGCATCACACATCACCACATCAGCAGATCAGCTCTATATACGACGCCTTATTTTTCTACTGAGTTAGAACCCGTCAGTCCGGATGGGATGTTTTCGGGTTATTGAAGATTATTTTGCGCTGTAAATCATACGTGGGAACTGTTGATCATATTTATCATTCTTTAATATAAATTATATCCTTATCATTTTTTCACAAATTGTCTTACGGCCGTGTTGGTCTCTGTAATCTCATATCTGTGAAGGAACATGCACATGAAGGAGTGTAAATACCGGATATATCAGTCTGTCAGAGAATATCATCTGATTAAACTACTTTGAGAGCTGCTCTGTTTATTCTTTAAAGTGTCTTAGAAACGAAGACTCGATTTATGCTGATCTTAATCTTTGCTCTTTTATTATCTTTTGTGTGTTTGTGCTCCTGGACTACAGTCAGAGTAATGTGGATCTCTTCAGATCAGGGGAAGGACTGCAGGCCTGTCCTCCTCGTTTGGGTTTGATGGCGTTATTTGAAATGAATCCGTCATGAGGTGAACTGAACCAAATCACATCTGTTCAAGATCCCGTTATCCACCAGCGATCGTGTCTATCACACTCCGACTCAGACAATAAAAAGGCACACATTTTCCATCCAAATGACACAAAAATAAAACCAAAGATGCCTCGCAGTACACACATCACGTGAATTGAGTTCAATTTAATAATAATAATGATAATTGAATAATTGTTTATTTATGATTCACTTTGTTAGTAGCTTGCACCTGCGATTGTTGATCAGTACGCTGTAAGAAAAATGGAAAAGATACTAGTAATTTTCCAGGACGTAACCCTGTAACCCAAAAACACAATGCATAGTTTAAAACGCAGGTAAAAAACAATACAGAAAATTCCTTCATATTAACACAGTAGATTGTGCCCTGTTTTTACAGACTTAGAGTGTGGCACACTAACTAACTACTAATACATCGCAAATAATTCATAATTGTTGAGAATGTCTAATACTAATTGTAATCGGGGCCTGAACTCGAAGCAGCAAAACAACACGGATGATATCTTACACTCACTTTAGTTAAAATCACGCGGTCGTACACATCCTCCAAACACTGCCGAGCCGCAGGATCAGAAATGGGAGGATAGAGAAATTAAACAATTTGATCATGTCTATGTTAAAAAAAAAAAAAAAAAGATATTTGCTAAGCAAATATTAACACTTTTCCGGCAACATGACTATGTAAGATGTCACCACTGGTATTAATCAATAGGCAGGACTGATGTTTTTCTGATATTGCATAGCAGCAAGTCACTGTTAATTAGCGATTGAACCGAATCATTTAAACGTAAGTCCATTAATATTAACTTCTTGTTTATTGAACCGTATAGGCTAAAATCAATATCACATTTGTGATTTTTGCGAAAAAAAATGTCACTCTTCGTGTGATATTGATTAACTATATGAAATGATATAAATATATATCTGTTGAGTTTCAGAGTCCACACCAGACACACTGTGGTTTATACTGGACTACAAACCGTTCTGCGCATGTCTGTCTGACAAAACATCTCATGCTATTCCTTCACTTTGCCTTAAAATGATTGAAAACGTTTAAACGAGAATCTCCTATTTTCATTTTAGGTTATTTTATTGATTACTTTTAATTGATTAAAATTTCATTCAGTATCCATATTTTCACTAAAGTATATTTTTCAGATACGTTTTACACCGCTGGTTATATTTAGCTTTTTCTGTGCTAAAATAAAAAAAACATGATCTTTACAATCCAGTTCCTTGAATTAATGAAGGTTGCTTATTCCGTACGCTGTAAAAAAGCAGTTTTGCTGTAAGGAAGGTTTTCCTGGGATTGCTGCAGTGACTGTGATTGTGTTTTCAGTGTGCTGCGTGCCTGAAACATCCCGTCTCCTCGGCCTAAATTAGGACTGGATTACACACACACACACACACACACACACACAGACAGATTTACGCACACACAAACACACACACACACACACACAGAGAGAGAGAGAGAGAGACACACACACACACACACAGAGAGAGAGACAGACACACACACACACACACAGACAGACTTACGCACACACACACACACACACACACACACACACACACACAGAGAGAGAGAGACACACACACACACAGAGAGAGAGAGAGACAGACACACACACAGACAGACTTACGCACACACACACACACACACACACACAGAGAGAGAGAGAGACAGACACACACACACACACACACACAGAGAGAAAAGCTCATATCTGCAGCTCACAAACCTTTCTCAAATCATGGCTCGTTCTCCGTGTGTGAAATGTCTGTTGAAGTGTGTCCTGTAGAAAGCTTCTTCTGCTGTTGATGGCAGAGAGCTGCAGATATTATTACTGTGACAAAATTAGATGCCCCAGGCCATAACATTTCAGGACAGGACAAGAGCTGTATAAATCTGCTCTCTACTACAGACAGAGTGTTTGTCAACATTAAAGTAATATTACTGTTTCAGATACAAAGTAATAACATTTCTATATTCTTTTACAGAACACAAACCTTGTCAAAGCACAGGAATTATATAAAACCAGGAATGACCCATATATATATATATATATATATATATATATATATATATATATATATATATATATATATATATATATATATATATATATATATATATATATATATACAGTTATGCTCATAAGTTTACATACCCCTTGCAGAATGTGCAAAATGTTAATAATTTAAACAAAATAAGAGGGATCATGAGAATTGCATGTTATTTTTTATTTATTACCATCCTGAATAAGCTATTTCACATAACAGATGTTTACATATACTCCACAAGACAAGATAATAACTGAATTTATAAAAATGGCCCCGTTCAAAAGTTTACATACCCTTGAATCTTAATACTGTGTGTCGTTTCCTGGATGATCCGCAACTGTTTTTCTGTGTCGTGATAGTTGTTCATGAGTCCCTCGTTGGTCCTGAGCAGTTCCTGCTGTTCTTCAGAAAAACCCTCCAGCTCCTCACATTCTTTGGTTTTCCAGCATCTTCTGCATATTTGAACCCTTTCCAACAGTGACTGTACGATTTTGAAATCCATCTTTTAACACTGAGGACAATTGAGGGACTCATGCATAACTATTACAAAAGGTGAAAACATTTATTGATGCTCAAGAAGGCCACACAATGCATTAAGAGACGGGGATGTAATCTTATTTAGATTCTTTTGCACCCTCAGATTCCAGATTTTCTAATAGCTGTATCTCTGCCAAATATTATCCTATCCTAACAAACCATACATCAATGGAAAGCTTATTTATTCAAATCTCAATTTAAAAAAACATGACCCTTATTACTGGTTTTGTGGTCCAGGGTCACATATTTCACGGCGGTCAAGAGCTTCCATGCCCCAAATTCCCAACTTAGCTCAGTTTGTTTTCATCCACAGAGGCAGCTGCCAGCTTCGGAGATGTGCTGAACTTTATTTATAGAGACAGAGAGCTGTAGAGCAGGAATGCCACTGAACTCTGCTGGTGTTAGGAACCAAGTTTAGTGTCCACAATCAGAGCATAGAACCATCATTAAACATGCAAATCTCCCTTTTTCTGACCAAAAACTGGTGTGATGAACCCAGGAAATTGCCAAAGATGTCTAAACACTAGGTTGACCTGCATTATGCTAATTAGTTATTGCTATTTTAGTCATTAATGAAGGTTACTGTGCAGTTATTGTGTGAAAATCAAGCTGAGAGTCTGGGGGAAGAGCAAACACTGGGTTGTGTTAACCGAAATATTTATTATGAAGAATGTAAGTTGTATAGTTGTTTGTTTGCGTGAGTGAGTGAAGTCTGGTGTGTTGGAGCTGGGCAGACTGCTGGTCTGACACATGACGACCGGACTCAGTCTATTCTTGACTCTGAGTCGGTCACAGCCGCAGCTCACACACTCGAGGCTGACCAGTTCGCTTCTGTGGTCATCATGGAAGAAGACAGCATCAACGGACTCCAGGACGCAGAGATTCCCAAACGCAGCGATGTCAAAGTCTACAAGGAGTTCTGTGATTTCTACGTGCGCTTGTGAGTGTAATCGCAAACAGCTCCATATGAGTATTCAATTACGATATTTATTATGCTATTAAATGTTTCAGGTTACAGAAATCATTCAGAAACTCAAGAAAAGTGTAGCCTACTCATATTTTACTGCATATGACTTGTAACGTATATAAATACTTGTGTGCTGTACACTGCATGATTATGGTGTGATAAATAGCATCTGCTAAATGTAAATGCCAGGTGTCTTAATGTCCAATTTTCAATGAATGTCTGGTTTTTACATGGATCCTTGGCAGTAAAGAACAGTAGATATCTCATGACGAGGACCAGCTCTGTAAATAATGTGATCTGGTTCTCTGTCCTTTCAGTGTGGTTTAGAGAAACTGATGATGATATGCTAATTTAGAGCTTCTCGTTCTTTAAAGGCGGTGAACGATGGAAATACTAGTGGAACCTGATGGCCAAAGCAATACATGTCCATTGACGTTTCTGTTATGCAAAATGCTTTAATTGTTTTTACTGTTTAACATTTGCTGAATGCTTCATAGGCTTGCTCATGGTTTGAAAAAGTTCAAAGCTAGTTAGTTAAAAGCTCATAGTTTGCTTAATAGCTCAAAGCTCATATGTGGTGACCGCATGCGACCTGCCTTTCTTCCCGGGAAATAACTGTGGAAATGGCAGATAGTTACAAGCTGGTTACGAATCAGATGAGCTTTTTAACCTTATTTTTAAGGTACTGTAAGAACGACATATTTGTAAGTTGAATGTGCCAGGTGCTGCAAACAGGTATTTGTTATTGTAATCATAAAAACACTGGTTTGTTGCACAAATAGCCATTCGTCTGGTTATTTACTATAGCAGCTGAAGAATCTGAAGTCTCACACACTTTTGCTTTGAAAATCATGTGGATATGAGCATTCACGGGTATGGTTTCACACACTCGCGTTCTCAAAGAAGCGGTCCAAAACTGTGACTCTAAACAAGACAAAACTATTACTGCATGCAGTCTTCCAGCCTAGAGAGAGATCTTGAGCTTATCACGCAGGAGACGTCTGAGACTAGTTAACACTGACTCTGACAGATGAACGCAGATACACACGCCACGCATGGTTCTCCAGAGAGCAATCACACAGTCCTCGTCTCGTTCCACGTCTGAGCTTTACAAAGAGCAGCCCACACACACACACACACACACACACACACACCAACCCTACACCTAAACCTACCCCTTACAGACACCAACCCTACACCTAAACCTACCCCTTACAGACACACACACACACACACACACACACACACACCAACCCTACACCTAAACCTACCCCTTACAGACACCAACCCTACACCTAAACCTACCCCTTACAGACACACACACACTCACACACACACACACACATGTTCGTTTTGTGAAAAGTGGGGACTCTCCATAGGCGTAATGGTTTTATACTGTACTTACTGTATGTGCTATTACCCTACACCAACCCTACACCTAAACCGACCCTTACACACACACACACACACACACACACACACACACCAACCCTACACCTAAACCTACCCCTTACAGACACACACACACACACACACACACACACACACACACACACACCAACCCTACACCTAAACCTACCCCTTACACACACACACACACACACACACACACACACACACACACCAACCCTACACCTAAACCTACCCCTTACAGACACACACACACACACCAACCCTACACCTAAACCTACCCCTTACACACACACACACGCACACACACACACACCTACACCTAAACCTACCCCTTACAGACACACACACACACACACACACACACACACACACACACACCAACCCTACACCTAAACCTACCCCTTACAGACACACACACACACACACACACACACACACACACACACACACACACCAACCCTACACCTAAACCTACCCCTTACAGACACACACACACACACACACACACCAACCCTACACCTAAACCTACCCCTTACAGGAGGCTGTGCATTTCAACTTTCCCCAAAAAAACCTCATTCTGAGTGATTTATAAGCGTTTTGAAAAGTGGGGACATGGGTCAATGTCCTGAGATGTCACCTTCAGCTTGTAATACCTGCCATACCCTCGTCATTATACACATCTATGTCCTGACTTTTCACAAAAACACACACACACACTCACACACACACATGCATAGGAGAACAGCTGTGATATTCTCTATAATGTGGACTCGTAAGAATTCATTAGTAGGTGTGTTTATTAATTTTATTCTGCAGTATTTTATATGTGCTGTCATGAGAATGGTGTGCACATGTTTCTACTGGCTGTGTCTGAAAGCTTAGGCAAGTCTCGCTGTCCACGTGTGTGTCTGAAGGAACATCCCAAACTGACTTCTGAGGCAGCATAACGCTCTCATGATCTCACGCACACGCACAGGATTGTGGGATATCACAGGCAGTGAGGGATTCATCAGATGAAGGATCTCAGCAGACGGGATGTATATATGTGTCGATGCCTTCCTCGGTGCACACAGAAAATAAACTCTGCCTTCTTTTCATTCCAAACGTCATGAGCAGAACAGCTTTTACAATAGTTTTGTTTCAGTAAAGACACAGCAGCTGAACGGCAGAATGCATCACTCCTGTGTAGTTCTTCAGCTGCTGACCCTGTCGATTCCGGCCCTGAAGGATCACTTTAGTTCAGTCTGAGCAGCGCAGGAGAAATGACTTCTGCAGAAATGCTTTATTGAATGGTTTTCAAATGCCCAAAGTAACTGTGCCAATCGAATCAGTCCTCCAGTCTAGTGACAATGAAAGCATCCAAACAGCGTTTGAAACCGAATCCAGCAGAAATTCCACCACGATCCACATATTTACATATATATACAAGTAATATATACTGTATATACAAGTAATGTGAGTTACGTAATCAGGTTACATTTTTCAAGTATCTAATAAAGTAATGCATTACTTTTTAACTTACTTTTTAATCTGAGTTAATTTTTCAAATAAGTAACGCCAGTTATTTTAGCACTTACTCACGATTTCTGTCAACATGAGGACAGGAGAGCTGTCAGTCAATACATGGACAACAGCGGCGGTGTGTGCGCCGTGTGAACGATGTTATGTAGTTCTAGACTAAATGTCAACATTTACTCGTCTCACTCGCACAAAAACAGATTCGGTATTCCTCCAACTGAATACAAACAGTAAAGTGTGAAGCTTTTCTCAATTTTTAGATGCTCTGAGTTGCTCTCGGTGCTTTCTCTGATCCGCTGTCAGTCCTGTCAGTAGTGATGCGTTGAAAATAGTCATTCAGCTCCGCTCACTCCAGAGCAGACCTCTGAACACGCTTTCTCCACAGTTACCAGCGAGGGCCGCGCTATACACGAGGACTGCAGCCCAGGGCCCCAACAACAGGGGCCCTGACACATTTGTGACGGATTATCCAAACACAGAGCAGCACAGACACACACGAGTCGTGACGGACAGATAACATAACCTCAACACGTCAGAAAATATGACAGTGGCACTAAAAAGAGCAACAACAGGAAAAAAGACACTTCAGAAGCAGGCGGTTGAACTGATACAGGCCAACAGTTTCTCCAACAGAAAACCATACTACATGCACTGCTGTAGCTTGTTGGGCTCTATCAGAGAAGCTGTGTTGTCACTGGATGTCAAAGCATCCCTGTTACGTCAAAAAAATAAAAATAAAAATACGCATCATTCCAAGCGAAAACCAGAAAAGGGTGTTTAAGCTTTTTATGTGTAATGGGCAGACTGTGCAAAGAGAACGGCTTGTCTGCTCTCCGTCAACTGTAATTGTGTATTGCTTCATTTGTCAGTTAATTGGAGAGTCCGCAGGTTCCTTCTCTCACTCTGTTTTTTGGGTTTGGAAGCATGTATGCGTGCATGCAGAGGAGCATGAATATAGCATGCTTATATTGTTGGAGAAAACCACAGGCTCTCAGAACAGAGAGGGTTTAAAGGCGTTCTTAAACGGGTGGCTGCTGTTATGAGTTCCTGTCAGAGAACGGACTTGTGCATAATTCATCTTCTCAGCAAGTTTGAAGAGAACGCTCAAACGGAATAATTCTTCAAGTGCGGCGTTATAAATATCTTTCACCACTGATTTGGCACATGTGAGCGAACTCAGATTTGTGGTACCTGTGGGGAAGTATTTGAATGCTTTCTAAAATTTATACCAATATTTAGTCACATGGGAGATTCATGTTTTTGATTCAGTTTCCTGCAGAGTTTTCGGAAAACCAGAACTGTCCTTTGAAGGGCAGAACTGGATCTAGTGACAGCTGTAGAAATGCAATAGAAAATTGTCAGTTAGTTTTGGTGGGTTGGAGATAAGTCAAGTCAAGTCATCTTTATTTATATAGTGCTTTTAACAATACAGATCGTGTCAAAGCACTTAACAGTATCAAATTAGAGGATAGAGTGTCAGTAATGTATAATGATAAGATTAAACACTTTATTTTCAGTTAAAGTTTAAGTATTTCGGCATATTTGGTGTTTGGCAAGTTTGACACGCATTTAATCTTTACAGGGGAGGTTTTTTGATTGTACATTGACTTATCAGTTTATTGAATATAAATGTAATATAATGGGCCCCGGGCCCCACAAAGGCGTAACGCAGCACTGCTCTCAGCTACTGTAGCTAACGTAATCCTGCTAACCTGCGCCTTATCTCTACCTCCTTCACTACACCTCTTTCCTTCTCTGTGGGTCTCTGGAATTGTCAGTCAGCTGTCAACAAAGCTGACTTCATTTCTGCTTTTTCTTTAAAATCCACGCTCAGCATCTTGGGCTTGACTGAGACCTGGATTCGTCCAGAAGACTCAGCAACCCCAGCTGCTCTCTACTAATCTCTTTCTCTCACACCCCCGGCAAGTTGGCCGGGTGGAGGCACTGGTCTGCTCATTTCTAACAATTGGAAATACTCAACCCGCTCTTCCCTATGCAATTACAACTCATTTGAATCTCATGCCATTACTGTATCAGCTCCGATAAAACTCCAGATCGTGGTCATTTACCGTCCCCTAGCCAAATTCTAGCCACCTTCCTAGAGGAGCTGGACGGGCTGCTGTCCTCTTCGTGGAGGATGGCACTCCACTCCTAGTCTTTGGTGATTTCAACATTCACCTAGACAAGCCTTATGCTACAGACTTCCATGCACTCCTAGCTTCGCTTTGATCTCAAACGCCTTACCACTACTAGCACGCACAAATCAGGCAACCAACTTGACTTAATTTACACACGCAATTGTACTGCAGATAACATTCTGGTACAACCGCTACATACTGGACCATTTCTTCATTACATTTACATTACACTTTGCTTCTCCTGTGCCACCAACCCCTACCAGTTACTTTTAGACTAAACCTGCGCTCCCTTTCTCCTTCCCATCTTTCCTCTGTGGTATCCTCCTCTTCCTTCACCCACCCATTTCTCATCTCTGGATGTAAACGCAGCTACTGAGACTTTATGCTCTACCTTAACCTCTTGTCTAGACGACATTTGTCCTCTCTCCTCTAGGCCCGCACGGGCTGCTCCTTCCAACCCCTGGTTATCCGAGGTTCTTCGTGAACATCGGACTACACTCAGAGCGGCAGAGAGAAAATGGCGCAAATCAAACGATCTGTCGGACCTCAGTAGGTACCAGTCTATGCTCACATCCTTCTCTGCTAAAGTCCACACTGCCAAATCCTCACATTTCCGCAACAAGATCGACAGCGCTCCAGACATGCGTAATCTCTTCAGAACATTTAATTCCCTCCTCTGTCCCCCTCCACCTCCTCCCTCCACCTCTATTACAGCTGATGACTTTGCCACTTTCTTTACAGACAAAACTAGATCAATCAGTGGTCAGTTTTCACCTCCACGCACACAGGACCCTCACCCTACCACATCCACTGCTAAAACTCCCATCTTTTCTTTCTGTCCACTCACTGAAGCTGAAGTATCCAAGCTTCTCCTCTCCAACCATCCTACAACATGTCCTCTTGACCCAATCCCTCACACCTTCTCCAAGCAATCTCACCCACACTCTTACCTGCACTCACACACATCATCAACACATCCCTACTCACAGGTAACTTCCCCATTGCGTTCAAGCAGGCTCGGGTAACCCCACTGCTCAAAAAACCTACATTAAACACTTCTCTTATAGAAAACTACAGACCTGTCTCTCCTTCCGCTCATAGCGAAAACACTTGAACGAGTTGTCTTCAACCAAGTCTCACTGTTTCTTTCACAGAACGACAAACTGGATGCTAAACAGTCAGGTTTCAGGAGGGGCCATTCAACTGAGACTGCGCTTCTCTCGGTCACTGAAGCCCTGCGAATTGCAAAAGCCCATTCCAAATCATCAGTCCTCATTCTGCTGGACCTATCTGCCGCTTTTGACACTGTCAATCATCAGATACTCCTGTCCACCCTCTCATCACTGGGCATCTCTGGCATTCCACTTCGCTGGTTTGAATCCTATCTCACTGGTAGGTCTTTCAGGGTGGCCTGGGAGGTGAGGTATCCAAAGCACATACACTGGTCACTGGGGTTCCTCAGGGATCAGTTCTTGGACCCTCCTCTTCTCCACATACACTACATCACTGGGTCCCATCATACAGGCACATGGATTCTCATACCATTGCTACGCTGATGACACACAGCTCTACCTCTCTTTTCAACCAGATGATCCAACGGTAACTGCAAGGATCTCAGGTTGCCTGGCGGACATCTCGGCATGGATGAAAGAACATCACCTGCAGCTCAACCTGGCAAAGACTGAGCTTCTTGTCCTCCCTGCCACTCCGACTCTACAGCATGACTTCACGATCCAGTTAGGTTCATCAACAATAACCCCATCAACTTCGGTCAGAAATCTTGGTGTAATCTTTGATGATCAGCTGACCTTCAAAGACCACATTACAAAACTGCTCGATCTTGCAGGTTTGCACTATATAACATCAGAAAGATCAGGCCCTTTCTGACAGAGCATGCTGCACAACTTCTTGTCCAGGCCCTTGTCATTTCTAGGCTGGACTATTGCAATGCTCTTCTGGCTGGACTTCCGTCAATACAGTCAAACCTCTACAAATGATTCAGAATGCAGCGGCACGACTGGTCTTCAACGAGCCCAAAAGAGCCCATGTTACACCTCTCTTTATCTCCTGCACTGGCTACCAATCACGGCTCGCATCAAGTTCAAGACACTGATGCTTGCATATAGAACAACCACTGGCTCAGCACCCGTTTACTTGCACTCTCTATTAACAAACTACATCCCTCCAGAAATCTGAGATCTGCTAGTGAGCGACGCCTCGTGATACCATCACAGAGAGGCGCAAAATCACTCTCTAGATCATTCTCATTCACCATTCCTGGCTGGTGGAACGATCTTCCCACCTCTATCCGGAATGCTGGATCCCTGTCAATCTTCAAGCAACAACTGAAAACTCATCTCTTTCGACAGCACTTGACTTCATCCTAAACTTAAAAAAAAAAAAAAAAAAAAATTATCTTTACTTATTCCTTCCTTTGGTAGTTTGTATTTATTTGAACAATGTCTGAGACTTGGTGTTGCAAGCACTTCGTATGTCTGATTGCCTCTTCAAGATTAATCGCCGATGTATTCCCCAATTGTAAGTCGCTTTGGATAAAAGCGTCTGCTAAATGACTAAATGTAAATGTAAATGTAAATGTAGTCTCCTATCTGGCGGTCACTTTGACATTGCGTCGATGTTCTGACACCAAGAAAATCAGAGGGAACGAGGTGTGAGTCTTGACGGTTTCTCACCAGCGCTGCGGTAGCGTTTAAAGAGTTTAATGGGTAATGCTTATGATGCTCATATTGCTAGCTGCTTCATCAGAATCAGAATGAGCTTTATTCACCATCGGTTCCACCTCTGCTTAAGTTCAATTACATAAGAAGTAACTGTGATTAAATTACACAAAAAATAAGAGTAATGCCTTACTTTACTTTTTCAAGGGAAATTACAGTAACTAATTACTTAGTAACTAATTACACCCAACACTGGTTGTAACATTAATACTCTACATAGACTGTAGAACATTTATTTACAATACAACAGTGGATTTAACATACAAATTTGAAGTCTAACCTTAAAATGCATGCATTTTATATACCCTTCTCACTTTAAATACTTTGGTGAGTTAATAAGAATATTGGTAACACTTTAGTGTCCAGTTCTCACAATTAACTAGTTGGTTATTAGCATGAATATTACTGGGATATTGGCTGTTTATTATTACTTAAAAAGCACATATTAATGTCTTGTTCTGCACGACCTTATTCTAAATCCTTAATCCTACCCAATTCTTAAACTTAACAACTACTTTACTTAGTATTAATAAGCAGTAATTAGGAGTATATTGAGGCAAAAGTCTTAATAGTTAATAGTGAGAATTGGACGCTAATCTAAAGTGTGACCAGAATAATTTATGTCGTTATCTATTATTTATTTGAAAGGATTAAAAGAAGCGTTTCATGTCTATCCTTATATCATTAACTTGTCGAGGGTGATATATGATTTAGAAAGTAATTAGTAGTAAGTAATTAAATACTTTTTGGAGAGAGTAATTTGTACAGTAATCTAATTACACTGATGAAGATGTAATTAGTAACTGGTAATTAATTACTTTTTTAGAGTAACTTACCCAACACTGGTTACAACCATGCAGACATTTCTTCACTTTGATTCTGATCCATGTTCTTCATTATAGTATTACCACATTGTGACAGAATCATAAGACGAATGTTTGTCTGTCGTCACAGCAACATGACGAATGCGTTGACCAATGCCATCTGTGAGCGCTGCAAGGCCAGCTTCACTCCAACGGAGAAGATCGTGAACAGTAATGGTGAGCTGTATCATGAGCAGTGCTTCGTCTGTGCGCAGTGCTTCCAGCAGTTCCTCGAGGGGCTCTTCTATGAGGTGAGACCTGCACCCACTCAGATCTAAACCCAACCGTCCTGCATCACCCGCCCTGCTCCTGGAGAGCTACCATCCCGGTCTTCAGGTCCAGTTCTGCTCCAACACACCTGACTGTCATTAACCCTAGCTGCTTCAGGAGTGCTTGATTGAGGCTGGAGCTGAATTCTGCAGGATGCTGGTAGACCTATACCCTGTTGAAAAACAGCATATGCTGGTCCTGAGCTGGTTTAAGCTGGTCCTAAGCAACCAGCTCATATACTGTATGAATTCATTTGTTTATTGACTTTTTCACATTCATTCATTCCATTTTAATTATTTGAGATAGTCCAGCCTGGAAGCCTGAACACTGCATCAGTGTGAGCGAACACTTTATAGCAGCTAGTTACCTGACATGCATGGGATATCAACTGGTTGTCAACAAGTTCATTTGCAGATTAGAACTATTTTTTGGCCTGTTTATAGTATCATATCAAGGACTGTACCACAATCTACAAGCAGCTAAGTTTGCTTAGTTTGAGCAAACCCTGGATTTTTGATACCACAAAGTTGGATAACATTTTAAAGGTGTTCAATGCCACAACAAATGCTTCATGACTAACCTTTTTAGTGAGATCTGGCCACAACGATTGATCCCTGTCTGACATGATTGGCTGTTTGCTGCAAACATCACAGTTTGTGCTATTGTTTGATGCCATTTCCTTAAGAATGATGTCATTAAGGAACAAGGTTTGTTAGTTATATGGATTTTATTTTTTGATTAAAGAAAGAGGGGAAAGAATGAAGAATGTTCTTCATAAATTACCTATTAATAAATTACATTTCAGTAAGTCGTAACATTAAAATGTTGTCTAAGACCTTTTACGATGGAGATATGAACAGCTAATCTATGACGTGTCCTGCACTTGCTTTTGCAGTTTGAAGGCAGAAAATACTGTGAGCATGACTTCCAGATGCTGTTTGCTCCGTGCTGTTACCAGTGTGGTGAGTAGACAAACCTGATCAAGTGTACACTGATGAATCCTGTAGATGGCCAGTGTGAAAACACTTCACCCTTAAGTCTGATCACTCGTCATTTTATGTAAAAAAAATATCAGTAACAGTGTTTAGGAGCCATCAAGATCACCTAGTTGTCACCCCATTGTATTGAATTTAATGGCTCTTATTCTAAAATGCTAAAATGTGCATGAAACCAATCTGACTGAGTACAATGAATAAACAAACAAACAAAAAACAAAAAAACAGCTTTCATTCTTACAATGAACAGCCACAACATTAAAACCACCGATGGGTGAAGTGAACAACATTGATTATATTGTTACAATGGCGCTTTTCAAGGGGTGGGATAGATTAGGCAGCAAAAGATTAAAAGGTATTTCACAAGTTCACCTGCTCATCCAGTCTTAATAGTTAACAGTAAAATAACTTGACTTGCTGTCCTGGACGGAGACTCGAGCTCCAGGATAGAACCCCCTGTGATGGTACAACATGGAGCAGAATGAGAGAAATAGAGGTGGAGCTGGGGAGGTGGAGGGTTCGGGAGCATCGATGCAGGGACTCACATACACGACTGCTGCTTATACACGCTCGTAATGATGATTGACAGGACTTAATGATGAGGCTCCTCCTGAACCTACGTTTGGAACTTCATTTCTTGGTCAGGTCAGGAGCTAAACACAAGTAGAGTTCTGGCAGAAGTTCACACTCGTCTGCAGCAGTTGCTTATTTAATCCTGAAGACGATGGCGCTGAATTCAGCCATTACTGCAGTATCTGTGTGATGTGTGTTGCATGTGCTGTATTTCCAGGCGAGTTCATCATTGGCCGTGTGATAAAGGCCATGAACAGCAGCTGGCACCCTGACTGTTTCTGCTGCGATCTGTGCCAGGCTGTGCTCGCTGACGTCGGCTTCGTGAAGAACGCAGGCAGGTCAGTCCGGCTGCTGCTGTACTTCAGGACAAATAGGGACTTTGTGTGCTCCTTCCCTGTTGAAAAAAAACAAAAAAAAAACAGCATATGCTAGTTAGGTATGTTCTGAAGCATGGCAGCTGGTTTGAGCTGGTTTAAGCTGGTCATGTGCTGGTCCTAGGTAACTAGCTCCTGCTTAGGACCAGCTCATAACCAGCTTAAAATCAATTTAAACCAGTTCATGACCAACTAAGGACCAACTCAAACCAGATGCCATTCTTCAGAGCATACAACAAGGTTGTAAAACTTTCAGTCAAATCACATGGGGCCTCATTTATAAAATGTTACACAGAAACCATCCTAAATTTGATCTTGCGATCATCTCTCGAATATGCGTACGTGTGATTCATAGAATGAACGTATGCACAGAAAACGCATGTGCTCTTTCAGATGAGAAATCTATGAATCGCAAATGATCTTGAACTTGTTCGCAACTTAATAGTTTCAGCTCTCTGCCTTGTAAACGACTCCTAATTAATGTCATTAACATATATCACCAATCATCATAATTTAGAACAGCGAGCTGTAAGAACAGCTTACATTTTCAAAAACCTGCAGTACTCCGACAAAAAAAAGTGCGTACGTCTGTTCAGACCCTGACGTGACGCTAAGCACTTTTCCACGTCAAAGACCGTTTGTACAAATATGAGCGCTGGCGTGGATTTAAGCGTACGCACACTCTACGATCAACTCTGAGCATACGCACACTTTATAAATGAGGCCCATGAAGTTTTCATTGAATGTGACTTGGAAATAAACAAGCTAGTCTATAAATTGTAATTGAGTGATTAGTTTTATGTTGTTAATCTGCCTGACAGACACCTGTGCCGTCCGTGTCATAACCGTGAGAAGGCTCACAGTCTGGGGAAGTACATCTGTCAGAAATGTCAAGCCATCGTTGATGACATCCCGCTGATTTTCAAGAATGACCCGTACCATCCTGACCACTTCAACTGCAATAACTGCGGGTGAGTAACATACTCCATATACTCAAGCGACGGGACGGACGAGAGACTCTCAGAATGTCGAAGCAGTTCACAGCGTTTATCTGTCATATTACTCAAATCTATTGATGTGACTGTTTCGACATTGTTCCCAATGCATTTCAACTCAGGAGTGGGTTTGTAAAGAAATAAATAGTAGCAATATGTACCTTTAAAGGCACAATATGTAAGTTTTCGCCTCTAGAGGGCGCATATTCAAAACAAACAGAGAAACGAAGACATAGATTGATGATGCTGTGATTGAGTGTGGAATCATGGGAGTTGTTGTCTTCCCCACAGCTGATGCAATCATGTTCATGGATGAGCTAATGTATTAAAGACTCATTAAGGTCACTGTGGTATGAAGCGGGGGGGCTGAAAGTCGTAGAAGCGAAACGGGGACGCTGGAGCGATTGCTAATGAAGGACGAGCGCGATACACGGCTCGAAAGCAGCGGAGCTTTTATTATGCCACAGGCGAGGGCTTCCGCTTCCTCCGGTCATGCGTGTTGGGGGGGGGGGGGGTCCTCATGTAACACACAGCAGCCACAACATCACTTGTTTTATTTGTTTTTTCCTTTTTATTCGAAACATTCCCAAACGCATTAACTATATTGAAATATCTTGATTCTCACCTTTATAGATTATGTTGATCTATAGTGGGCGATGGTCATAGTAACCTAATGTAATCTATTAACTATGCATAAAAACCTGACTGTTTATGGGTGTCATGCCATAACATGATGCCATTATTTTCAAAAACCTGCAGTACTCCGACAAGAAAAGTGCGTAAGTCTGCTCAGACCCTGACGTGATGTGCTGGTCCTAGGTAACTAGCTCCTGCTTAGGACCAACTCATAACAAATTTAGGATGGTTTCTGCACAACATTTTATAAATGATGCCCAAGATGTTGAACCCATGGCAGGTTCCTGAAGCTCAGGGTTGAGTGCTTCTGCTTTCAGTAAGGAGCTGACGGCCGAAGCCAGGGAGCTGAGGGGTGAGCTGTACTGTCTGCCGTGTCACGATAAGCTGGGCGTGCCGATCTGCGGCGCCTGCAGGAGACCCATCGAGGGCCGCGTGGTCAATGCCATGGGCAAACAGTGGCACGTGGAGGTACACGTGCTGTTCTGTGTCCGTCACAGTGATCCTCTGAATGCTCTAATGAGGTGTTGACTTCATCCTCTGAGCCAATCCGGTGTGGCATCTTGACATTTATTATCATCTATCATCTTCTTGTTTGCAGCATTTCGTGTGTGCTAAATGTGAGAAACCGTTTCTTGGTCATCGGCATTATGAGCGCAAGGGCCTGGCATACTGTGAGAATCACTACAACCAGGTAAAGTCTGGAAATTAGCTCATTTATTCAGTCTATGATAAAAACACAAAATATCAAGATGTGCACATAAGAATATAAACATTATTAAAAAAACAGATGCATGCTGTTCTGTTCTGTTCTGTTGTATTTGTGCAGGTCAGTCAGCATTAAGCATTTTACTTCAAATCACTGTAATGCTGTAATAACTTACCAGGATGTTCAGATTTTTACAATGTGCATTTAAAATGTGAAAGGAGTGAACAGGCGATGTCATTTTGATGTCAAATTGATGTCAAATTCAAGACTTGATCAAGATCAACATCACTTTAAATTCAGTTTGGGTGGCAATTTCTTCCAGTGGTAATTGGGTGAATATAGGCAATAAATCCCACACTGAAATTGGTTTTATGTATATGAGACCAATATGTTTCTTGTTCAATTTACATCAAATCAACATCATGTCAAGTTTATGACGTCAGTTTGATTTGCATTTTTGACCTGTTTTTTTGACCTCAGTTTTTCAACATCAATTGCCCGCTGGGTCTAAACTCCATTAGAGACAATATGTACAGGACAGTCTACAAAAATATTACTGAGACATGATGCAGCCCACATCCGTGGCAGATGCTGTACGCATGAAAACACACTGCTTTGACACGATGTTAATGTGAGTGTCACACTTCTCTCGCAGCTCTTTGGAGAAGTCTGTTACCACTGCAACCGTGTCATCGAGGGAGATGGTGAGACCGTTTGCATCGTTCATATAACGATGATCCTAATCTGAGGCTTTATAGCGAAGAGCCCATGTGTGCTTGACTCTTTCTTTTTGTTTTGAAGTGGTGTCTGCGCTGAATAAGGCCTGGTGTGTCAAATGCTTCGGCTGCTCCACGTGCCACTCCAAGCTGACCCTCAAGTGCGTACAAGTGTTTCAGATGTATGCTAGATAGCTTCTAAGTGTTAATGCTAATATATTCATTTTGACCTCATGGTCTTTATGCATGATGTCATTGCTGCTCTTCACGTGATGCACAAAGCCAAGATGCATTTACGCCAATCACTTCACAACTGTACAATACAATGGGACTAGATAGTTGGATTTTTACTCATAAGAATTTCTAGGGGTGTTAATACTTTACATGTTTTGCATGAAATAATAAAAGGACAAATGGTGAATGCATTTTTTGTTTTGCATTGTTTGGCTCATATTTACCAAAAGCAGACAATATAAGGAGGGCGGTGTAATTCAATATAAAGCACTGATGACAGAATCCAGCAGACGTGTAGAGGGTCGTGACGGCTCGGGGACGCGCATGAGCTGTGCGTGTGTTTGCTGACAGACAGCTGTGCTCTGTGCTGTTCTTCAGGGATAAGTTTGTGGAGATGGATCTGAAGCCTGTGTGTAAGCACTGCTACGAGCGCGTGCCGGACGAGCTCAAGAGACGCCTGTCCAAACAAGACTCCAAAGACATGAAGAAGAAGAAAATGCCCATCTGTCTGTGACATCTCTCTGTTTCTGCGGTCAGTGCTTTCTTCCTCCGGAGACAGTTCTGTCCCTCGTGTGACAAACAGAATTAATTTAGTTCTGAAAATAAACAGAAGTCTTGTGGGTTTGGATGAGGGTATCAAATCATGACAGTATGTTGATTTTCAATGCTCTAACCTTCTGCATTCCACGTTTCTAATTTTTATACACTCACTGGGCACTTTGTTAGATAAACCTTGCTAGTACGGGGTTGGACCCCGTTTTGCCTTCAGAACTGCCTTAATTCTAGATTCCACAAGGTGCTGGAAAGATTTTGGCCCATATTGACATGATTTGTCATCTGCACATCCATGATGTGAATCCCGTTCCAGCACGTCCCAAAGATTGAGATCCGGTGACTGAAGGGGTCATTGAAGTTTAGTGTTCAAGAAACCAGTTGATGTGAGCTTTGTGACGGTGTGTTATTCTGCTGGAAGTAGCCATCACAAGACGGGCACGCTGTGGTCATACAGGCACAGACATGGCCAGCAACAAAGTTTAAACGGTGCTCAGTGGGTACAAAGAGGCCGAAAGTGTGCCCAAAGATACCATTACACCGCCATCAGCAGCCTGAACCGCTGATACAAGGCAGGACGGATCCATGCTCTCGTGATGTTTATGCCAAATAAACTCTGTTTTAGGGTTCGATGTGTTGTGTTCAGAGATGCTCTTCTGCAGACGTCGTTGTCACGAGTGTTTATTCGAGTTCCTGTCGTTTCTATCAGTTCAGACCAGTCTTCTCCTCTGACCTCTGACCTCTGGCATCAACAGGACATTTTCATCCACAAAACCACTGCTCACTGGATACTTTCTCTGTTTCTGACCATTCCCCGTAAACCCCAGAGAGGACTTGTGTGAAAATTCAAGTGGATCAGCAGTGTCTGAAATAATCAGACCAGCCCATCTGGCACCAACAATCATGCCCTTAAAGGTGCTGTATGTAGGATTGACACCTAGTGGCTGAACTAGATATTGCAGTCCAAATTCAAAATATTAGAGAGGGATTGGCTGATTAGATGTTTGCGATAACGAGCGGTTGAACAGGTGTACCTAATAAAGTGGCTGGTGAGTGTATATGAACAATATGCACTAAGAGCATGGAAATCAATCAGGGGAGCATTTGCGAAAAGCAACTATGTTCCGTTGTTACCAGCAGAGTTCACTGGAACTGACCACCATAGCTAGCTAACGATGCTTGAAACGCACCCAGACCGGCAAGTATCGAGCCAGTTTGATCTGTTGTGTCCATTCAACCCCAGAGGATGAATCCATGTCTTCTGACATGAAATGATAGGAGGGTGTGAGAAAATAACTAATATTTGGAGCTTTTGAAACTGAAGCATCCATAACTTTCCTGGTGTTTATGTTTGATCAGATGATTTTTCCTGTGGTGTTGTAGATCTGCTGAGATCTCCTGCAGCTGAACACCAGACGTCCAGCTCCTCACCGCTTCATCTCGACTGCTCAGATCTGTGTTAGCTGAACAATAGAAGGGTTCACAAATAAAGGAATGCAGAGTTTTGTCATGCTGTTTTAATTTCTCACTTGAGTTCTGTTGGATTGTATTTTATGTTTGGTTGTTATGTCAATTGGAAAATCGCAGAATGTTCAACTGTAATAATTCGATTTTTGTTCACTATTAAGAGAGTAACTGCACTAATGCCAGCACTACATGTATTTATCAGTTCTCAGACATATTACATATATTTCATGAAGGCAGGTGTTTGAAGTCTCCTGTTTGGGAAGAAGCTTAGAAGTTAAGATGCTTACACAAAGTTCTAAATATGGATATTTTTATTACACAAATGCATGGATTCACTACAGGAGGCCTGTATTCACCCCTCGGAGCCGTGTGAGGCATGTTTCATGATGGATGGATGCACTTTATTGGACTTCAAAATCTCATCCACCATTCACTGCCATTATAAAGCTTGGAAGAGGACATTTTTAATATAACTCTGACTGTATTCATCTGAATGAATGAAGTCATGAGGTAATTTTCATTTTGGGGAACTATCACTTTCATAAACTCAAAACTTTCAACTTCAAAAAGTTTATAAAACACTGTGAAAGTACCCAAGCCTCTAAAAGGTTTAATTTAGCCTTTTACAAACATAATTAAACCTTGATCAACACATACAGAGCTCACGAAAGCTTCAGTTTCATGAAATTAAACAAAACTGAAGCTCAAACATGCTGCTTGATGCAAGAAACGAACGCACACTGATTACGCTCCGTTCAGAGTCTAATTACCCCGGCTGGAAAACACGCAAAATCACTAATACCTAAAAAAGCTCAAAATTTACTTTCCAGCTCAAAAATCTAGATTTGGCACTGATTTATCTCCCAGGCTACTCTCCTGGTGAATTTGATTTATTTCTATTTATCAAAAAAAAAAAAAATATCAATTTCCTGTAGTTCAGACGTAAAGAGAAAAGTGTCTCTAAAGAGTGCTGCACACGAGAGCATAATAACTCCTGATCTCACTGCTGGACACTCAGATGTTTCAGGAAAACTGGCAGCTTAAGTTACCGGTGTCAAAACTAAACGAGAAACACAGCAGCTTTGCTTCAGAAGCACTTGACAGAAAGTACAGTTTCTCATCAATGATGACTCGCTTTGAATAAATGGTGAAACTCAAATTATTTATTTTATGTTCAAGAAGTTGCAAGAAACATGGCTGTTTGTGTGGGACCTCGTCTCAGTGACGTGACATTCAACGAAACACACATTTAACAAAGACAGCCTTCAAAAGATTCACATTCCGTCCAATTACGCCCCTGTAAACAAGTTCTGTAATAAAATAAAGTTTTTCTTTTCTTGCATGAATTTTATTGTCAACTAGAGCCGTTCACTTTATTAACACACAAACAGGACAAAAATAAAACCACTGCATGTACAAATTCTGATTTACACAAGAGTTCAGGGAACACGCTCTCAAACATGACGATCAGTAGTTCGTGTAGAAAAGCTCATATCATCTGTCCACAGTCTGAGATGGTGATGGTTTTGGTGGGTTTCCCGTCTTTAGCGCCCAGCTCTCCGATCCTCCGCACCACATCCATGCCTTCTTTGACGAACCCGAAGGCCACGTGCTTGAAGTCCAAGTGTTCTGCTTTCTTGAGGGTGATGAAGAACTGCGAGTTGTTGGTGTCTCTGCCGCGGTTGGCCATGGACAGCAGCCCCGGCCCCGTGTGCCTCACCTCGAAGCTCTCGTCCTCAAACTTCCCTCCGTAGATGGACTTCCCTCCCGTCCCGTCCTCGCTGGTGATATCACCGCCCTGAGAGACCACACACACACACACACACACACACCTGAGTTATTTAAATCAGAAACGCTAGATATTTCAGACCGTCACCATGACCAGCTGTTTGTATCTCAGTTTTGATGTGTTTAGGTCAATACTGACCCGTCTCGCTCGAGGTTCGGTTACTCCAGCAGATCTTTTACTTTCATTCAGATGCTACTAGATTTTTGTGTCAATGGGCCGTTCTACAGAACTGGTGCAAACTGCTGTCCCACGACCAGAAACACATTTAAAGAGCATTTAAGTATTCAAATCTTAGTTGTTTACTCAGATCCTTAAATATTATTGTGGGTTTCAATACATAATATAAAATATCAGTAAGCTTTATATATATATATATATAAAAATATATATAAAATCATCATTTATTGGGTACTTTCAGTTTGGAGGTGGCTGTCCTGAACCCTAACCCCTAAATTTCAAATTTTGTATTTTATTCCATTGTTGTTTTTAAAAAAATATTTTTTTTTTTTTTTCGCAGTATATTATTAATTGTACTTTTTGTTGATATTTAATTCACTTTAATTTAGAATTATTAACTTAGTTGTTTTTGTCATTTTTATTACTTTTTTAATATTATATTATTGATATTAATGTGTTTTAATACTTTTAATTTATGTAGTTCTAGTTATTTTGGTATGCTGTTCCAAATATAACGAGACCGATCTTCTGATTTTTGGCCAAACTGGTCAGAAATGTCAATGTTTTAATATCTTTTGAGCAGTAGGAGGCGCTGTGCCCTGAGGTCATGCTCGTTATAACCGGTCAGCATCTGCTGAAGCACTGAAGACACAGACAGTGTGCGTCACGTATGCTTTCACACAGGAGTCCGCAGCTGTTTGCCACAAACAACATTTAACCATTATTTCAATTTTAAATCCAAACGTTGTTACTGAAAATAGTTCTCTTTTTGCACAGAACTGAAATACAAACTTTCATAGCTTTATTCACATAAACGCAATAAAAGCAACGTTTTATTCAATGTCTTTTACTTCTATTTATATATGAAGTTGCTCAAGTGGCAACACATTTAAACACAGCCTACGGTCTACTTCCTGATGTTTAAGAGTACCAGGATATCAAAGACAGTTAAATGAACACTTACACACACTCTCGTGCCTTTTCTTTGCATTTAAATCTTTGATAAAAGCAATTCTGCGGTTCGTAAATAACTTTGTTTTTCTACCTCCACGAATGCCATATTGTCTTGTTCATCTAAAAGTGCACTTTTCCTTGATTTAAATCATGTGTGCTGACCGTGAAACACAGTAGGCTTTAATTATATGTCTTTATGGTGTAATTACTACATTTCTGCGTCGATCCGTGTTCATCTTTACTGCGTACAATGCGCTGTCACTTTAATTCGGTGCATGCCGCACAGCAGAAACAGACTCGATCTCTGCCCTGCTGCAGGCGCTCCTGGACGGAACCGTGCGCGGTGTGAGCGCTTTAATTCATTAACATGGCTGTGGACAAAAATATGCACACCGCATACACACTGCAGACGGAGTATGTGTGAAACCGGCGGAAACAGAAACCTCTGCAGCAGAATAACCTGCGCATTATTGACTCGAGGTGGGACGGTAAGTCAAAGCCTCGCAAATCCTGGATCTATTCTGAGATTTTGGGGATGCGTCGCAATTCTCTCTGGAATCGATTCTGAGCTTAGTTTTTAACCGCAGACTCATGTGTGAGTGAGTGAGTGTGTGAGTGAGTGAGTGAGTGAGTGAGTGAGTGAGTGAGTGAGTGAGTGAGTGAGTGAGTGAGTGAGTGAGTGAGTGAGTGAGTGAGTGAGTGAGTGAGTGAGTGAGTGAGTGAGTGAGTGAGTGAGTGAGGAGGAGTGAGTGAGTGAGTGAGTGGTGAGTGAGTGAGTGAGTGAGGAGTGTGTGAGTGAGTGAGTGAGTGAGTGAGTGTGGAGTGAGTGAGTGAGTGAGTGAGTGAGTGAGTGAGTGAGGTGAGTGAGTGAGTGAGTGAGTGAGTGAGTGAGAGTGAGTGAGTGAGTGTGTGTGTGTGTGTGTGTGTGTGTGTGTGTGTGTGTGTGTGTGTGTGTGTGTGTGAGTGAGTGAGTGAGTGAGTGAGTGAGTGAGTGAGTGAGTGAGTGAGTGTGTGTGTGTGTGTGTGTTAAGGAACTGGAAGCAAGCGGTGTACAGCTGTTTCTAAAGCATGCAGCACCATCTGCTGATAAAAACTAAGCTCAGAATCAATTCAAGAGAGAATCGTGATGCATTCTGAAAGATCTCAGGATCATTACTCTGTATGCGATGCATCGATTTATTGTTGCAGCCCTATTAATGACAGAAGCGCATTATTTGTTGATTTTATAGGTAGCAATCGCACGATGATCGTTTTGACATTGAGAATCCATTTCAACGAGCTGATGTAAAGGAACGCTGTTTCCGTACAGAACACATCATCAGCGAGTTGCTGAACACCAGCGTGTCCTCACCTGACACATGAAGTCCGGGATGATCCTGTGGAAGACGGACCGGCGGTAACCGAAGCCCTTCTCTCCCGTACACAGAGCACGGAAGTTCTCCGCCGTTCTGGGCACGATGTGAGCGAAGAGCTCCATCACGATTCTCCCAGCATCCTCGTCATCCACGGCCATGTTGAAGAACACCACAGGGTTGGACTCTCGAGACAGCGCCTCTGCGGCGGACATCTGCGCGGCGTCAGTCTGAGACATGCGGCTCTGGCAGTCTGTGAAGGCTTGTCTGAAGGCCTCCGCCAGCTCTGGAGTCTTGAACTTCGCCGCCAGCTGCTCGACTTTCCCGTCTCCCTCTGTGTGCACAAACATACAGACGTGAAGAGACGGATCTGACCCACGCTGGACAAACGAGTGTGAACGCGCAGGGTTTTGAGCTAAGTGAAAAATGTCCGTTTTGGTCAAATTTGAGGTTTTCACAAAAATGAGTTCATTAAGCCCTCTTCTAGTGATCTCAGTGCTCCAAATACTAATTAAACATCTAAAATGATCTTTATTAGTATGTTTTCTGAGAGGAGCTCGCTTCTGGGCGCCTGCTGCTGCTTCTCAAGCTGTAGGTCTATTGTTGCAAAGCTTTGTGAATATTCATATCAAATTCTCCATGACACGAGTCCAAACCCGTGAAATATGATTTTCAAACCCATGCTGATGAAATACAAAACCATCGTGTTGACATTTGCAAAGAGCAGAAGACGTGCCTCTCCGCGAGCGCGATCTCTCTATGAAGTACATTATTGATAAATATGTCTTGGCGAGATTCATACAAACATGATCTGTTATGTCTTACATGAACGAGGGAAATCTGATGTGTAACATTATATTAGATCCATGCATTACAGCAGGTCTTAATATAGATCTGTCTGTTAATCAAACATTAAAAGAAAAGACGGAATCACTCGCTGCTCTTGATTAAACTAATGTTTATTTGCATCTTTGTTCATATTTTTAATAACAAAGATAAAATAAAAGATAGATATATTGTGATGAATAATATAGTAATTATTATTATGAAAAGAAATGGAGGAAAATATGCAATGTCGCTTGGCGATTTTGCTTTGAAAACTTTAACTCGATTTTCTCTAAATCAGCTCTGCTGACTCTGTCGCCTTCAAACGGCTGTCGCTGTCATTTTATGTCTGATTCCAACAAGTCACGCGTCATTTAGAAGGTATTTTAATGGAGAATGTGAAAATAAAAAAAAAAGTCATTTTTGAAAATGTGCTCATTCTGACTCATTTTGCCAGCACGGGTCGTGTGTGTGTGTGGCGAGGAGCGAGGTCTGTACCGGTGTAGTCGGTGGCGGTCCACACCAGCGCGTTAGCCGAGGTGTTCATGGGCTTGAGCTCGATGCCCTCGCTGATGGTGTGGTTGGCGCAGACTTTGAGCACCTGCTCGCGTCTCATCAGCAGGCGGTAGCTCTTCTTCACCGGGTGGAAGAGGATCTTGAGGTCTCCCACGCCGCGCTCCTTCCACTGGTTGAGCTCGCGGTCCCAGCGGTAGAGTTTGGCTCTCTCTTTGAACAGGATCTCCTCGTCCTCCTCGCCGGACTTCACCTCCACCTGCAGGAGCACATCAGCACACGTCACACTTCTCCAGAGACACGAGGAGCACAGCTCACAGCATCACAGCAAACGCTCACCTCAGGCAGAGACACGATCGGCTCGAAGTGGATCTCGTCGTTACGGGGCGTCTCATCATCGCTGCCCTCCGCTTCTGCTTCATGGCTGTTTTTTTCTCCTTCCTTTTGTGTCCCTGTGCTTCCAAAGACTGTGGCTCCTGTGCCTGACCATGAGAAATTATCATCTGTGGAAATAAACACGTGATGAAAACAGCATACTGCTAACATCGATGCTGACAGCAGCAGTATGATTCCACACTAGCACTCTCATAATACTGACTCATATTACTGCTGCCAGCACGCACACACACACACACACACTAAAAACAACCTTCACTCTCAAGCTGAGAGAATCAGTTTTAAGTTATATTCATTTATATGCCTTCATGTAGCCAGGATAATAGAGAGAAGACAGGAAAGCATTGGGTGGAGAGACGGGCATCGAACCCGGGAGAGCTGCATGTCAGCGCACTAACCACGAGGCAGAACAACACACTCACTATATAATCACATATTTAACAGTGAAAATATCTGTCATATCACTCAGGCCTACAAGACAGCTCAGTAGAAGGAGCAGTGAACTGGACTGCACTGTTCAGTCTGAGAAATCAAATAAACGCCCTTCGAGCTGCTTCTAATGAATCAGACTGGTGAAGCGGGAAACACAGGTGAACAGACTCACCTTTTTTTCCAAATGCAAATTTCCCTGAATCCTTTGCCAGTTCTGCAAATGAAAACCCACCCGCAGATGCGAATCCAAAAGGCAGACCTGCAGGAGGAAAGCAAACAGCATTCAGCAGATGATCAGTGTGTTTGAGTGAGTGTCTCTGAGCCTGATCCTCGCTCACTAACTCACAGCTCGTGCTGTTATCTGTCCTCTCTGAATACAGCTTACAGACGATCGTGTGTTGAGAGAGGAACTGCTGAAAGGTCTCATGGTTGGGTCTGTATCATGGTTTAATCATGTTCTGTACGGTTCATCTTGAGGGTAGAAAACGCCACATCCAATACCAATATTCTTTATTTGGTGTGATTACGAAAAATGGCTACTTTTACCAGCATCTAAAGTTGCCGCAGTTTGTAGTTGTCATTTTCCTTTTGTAAAAAAAATAAATGTTATCCACGTTTTGTGTCTCAATGACATGCAAGCAAACAACCAAATAAAGGATTTCAAGTAAAAAAAAAAAAAAAAAAAAGGTATTCACTTGTTTGCCGTCACATGAGACCTTCAAGAGTTTAAATCCTCCAATTACTATTACATTTTTTATTTTTATGTAGTTGTTGGGTGTTTGATTGTCCATGGTGTTTTTGACATGTGTGAGCTACTGGATCAATGAATTTCGCTAAAGGGATGAATAAAGTATTATCTAATCTAATCTAATCTAAAATCAACACATTTTCTGCCCAGTTGTTTGCTTAATTTTCCCAACCTCGCATGCGCCATCTCTACATTACAGAAGTGCAGCTGAGCTGAAGACACTGGCACACATGTAAGCTGCAGTTTAGTGATGTCTATTGAGATATCCTGAATAAACATAACAGTAATAAGAGTCACGCAGCCAGCCTGATTTCTCTCACGGAGCTGCTCGTGCCGTTTACTGCTGAATCCAGACATGGATCTCGTAGCACAGAGGACAGATATTTGCACAAAGCATTTCACATGATTTTTACTGGAGTAAACATTAGGAATCAGACTGCTCTGAGAGAGGTTTAACCGGCGCTCACCTGCAGCTGTGCTGGAGTCGCTCTCACCGCTTCTCTTGGTGGAGAGGTCGATGGGACGGCTGCCGTCAGCCGCCGGTGTGTCTGTCTGACGCTCTTCTGCTCCGCCGCCGCTCGTGTCCACAGCTGCTGCATCATGGGAAGGCGTCACCTGAAGAACTGGTGCTGTGCTGCAGACCGGACTCGCAGCGATGTGAAGATCGGGAGCACACCTCACCTGTGCCTGCCGCAGCTTCTGGAGCTCAGTGTTGAAGTCGTCCGGTCTCTCGGCCTCCGCTTCGGAGTCGCTGCTGACGCCGCACAGGTAGGTGGGAGGCAGCAGGAGGCGTCTGGCTCTCTGCTCCTCGTCTGCAGTCGGCCGCTTCTCCCACACCAGAGTGACCTCCGAGTCTGCAAACACGAGCAACTCCATCTATACGTGCTGCTCATCACCACACAGCTCCAGCGTGAGAGAAGAGCAACATCACCTACCGTGATCCGACGCCGCGTCAGCGCCATCCTCATACAGCTTCCCCTTCAGACTCCTCACCGCGCTTTCAAAATCCTCATCTGAAAACAGCGGTGTGAGTACAGTTAAAGATTTAACAATGAGAGTGTACAGAAGTGCACTTCGGTCATGTGTTTTACTGTTCAACAGCGTGTGGATCTCACCGTCGTTGTCATCGTCGCTGACGTATCCCGGACAGTTTTTGTAGCAGAAGAACGTAGGAGGAAGCTGCAGTCTGGCGGCCAGCTCCGCTTGCTCTCGTGTCGGCCTCTGCTCAAACACGATCTCAACATCATCGTCATCATCATCATCACACACGGCCTGAGCGCTCTTCTGCTCCGACGGGGAGGACACTGAGCAGCGAACAAACAAAAACCAGATTAACTGAAGCAACAACAACTGCTAAACGGATAGTTCATCCCAACATGAAAACTGCGGTCATTTACTCGCAGGTCTAGATCTGTACGACTGACAAAACACGAGGCTTTCGAAGTCCCATGAGTCCCATTGACTCTATACTGTACTGGGAAACACAAACCCTGAGATGATCTCATGCTGTGTTCCACAGAAGGAATGAAGCCTGGACTGAGTTTTCATGTTTGGTGAACCATCTCTTGAAGTTCTCACCATGTTTAAGAAAGCAATCGGAGTCATTTCAAACCGACAAGCCTCAAAGCATGTAGCAGACTAAAGTACTCCGACCGTCCACACACTTCACAGCCAACGTTAAATCAGAAATCACACACACATGCAAACACATGCTCTCGATCACACAGCGAGATGAAGCGTCTTTTAGGGTCTTCCCTCTTATTTCAAAGCAACGAAACAAGAATGTGGTCCCAAAAAAAAAAAAAAAAAAGCTTTCAGGATAAATATCCAGCGCAAATATCAACAATTATTTTTAATTAAGTGACCTCGGCTAGCAAAGATCTACTGTTTGAGCTCACGCAAACCCCTCACAAAGCAACAAAACAAGCGTGTTATTCTTTGAGCGGTCCACAGCTTCTTCAGCAGAAACTCTGCTTTTCTTCCGTTCAAATTAAACTCTGTAGATGAAGAAAACAAACTTCTGCCAGTGACTGAAAAATACATCTTAAGACTCAAAACCTACTTATGCGGCAAGAGGTCATGCATTACACATTTCTTTAGCTTGGTTGACCTGGTAGTCCATCATTATATATGAGGATTGTCTCTAAACATCAACATGAGAATGAGGTAAGCAGCAAGAACAGCTAAACGCATTTACTGAAACCAAACCTGACTCTTCATAGCATGCAGATCCACACAGATTTGTTAGCTGGTTAGCAGACTCACAACAACCAACTAGTACAAAAGCCCAAAGTATGCTTCAGTTGTCCGCTTGCTGCGTGTAGCCTTGAGCACTTATGACTGTCTGAACCGGTCATGTGTTTGGAATCGACTGCGTTAACTGGTGGTTCACGAGGTACGAGTAATTCAGAAGGAAGCAGCGTTTGAGACAGTAAGAGACAACACTCCAGTCCTTTAAAATCCCACGTTACTCTTCACGGACATAATTACACAACATGTACTTGCTTTATCCCTCTGGTAAATACAGCAGATGTAGGGTATTGGCACCAGTACCTATGTAACTGGTATGTACTAGAACCGAATCAGAACGCAGATTTCGGTGCCACTTAAATGCCCCGAGCTGAAATATTTGTCCTTTGGTTCTCGGAAACGGACGAAATCACCGGCACCGCACGTGAAAAATAATTTCCCAACTGAGAAAACGCACATGAACGCACGTCGGAAAGCTCTGATAAAACAAATCCAACAAATATTTGAAGTAACGCGAGTGTCCATGTTTTTTTTTTTTTCTTTTCACATTCCTACTTAAAAGCAAAAGTCGGGAAAGGAGACCATCCGAGGAGCGCGTCTGATGGCAGCAGGTAGCCCACCGTTAGCTAGCAAAGCTAAACACACTTAAACTAAAATACTTGAGCAACGTTACTTTACATCAACAGCACGTCATGTAATGATATATTAAAAAATGAAAACTCAGAAATTAGAAGAATGAAGTTTACTCACACAATAAGTATTTTATTGTAAATTCTATTAATCTACATGATTAAATCACAAATCACTATTTTAAGGGCAATTGACAACTATGATTTATAATAGCGCAGTCTTAGCTCATGTATTGTCCCGTATACAGAGTCTGATCTCTGTAGTCCTCTCTAGAAAAATGTGTCACTTCTATTTTAATGTAAATTCTGTTCATTAAAATTAATGAGAGAAATAATGCAGCTCTCATGTAGCTCAAGAAACACTGCGGTTAAGACAGTACAGAGGAACCACATTAAAACTGAACTCTGTACAGGTGTCATATTAGTTGGTCTGTTGGCAGAAATAGCTCTATTTGTAAGGGAAAACATTAGCAGAAGAGTCAGCAGCCGACTACAAAACTGCTTCTACATGTATGATGTATAGCAGAGCCAAAAACAGTCATAACTATATAGCCGAGATAGAAATACTTGGACCTGCCAGGGTCACATTTAAAGACGGGATATCACTTTGCAAGACACTGACTGCCGAGTACCTGAAGGACTTTGAAGCCACTGGTGCACCCTAATTCTACTGAAATTTCAAACAAACGAGTAAAGGTTAGCAGATTTCAGACCATGCAAATGTTTGGATTGAGTAACGTTGGGTTATCACATCATTCAGCCAAGGTCAGGTCTCCTGGCTCATGCCAGTCAGTGAGAGCTCTATGTGCCACAGTATACCGTGACCTGAAATACCTCGGGCTTCAAACTGGTTGGCTGATGTGCAGGTCCAAAAAGCCATAGGATTATTTTTGAAAAGCCTAAAATCCAAACCTAAAAAAATAATATTACGTGTTAAAGTTTTGTGCCATTTTGTTGAAGAACTGAGTGGATGAAAATCTGTCTGTGTGTGTCAAAAATATGGGCTTAAACGAGGCAGAGGCAACATATACCCCTTTTCCACCAATGCAGTTTGAGTGCTGGTTCGGAGCCAGAGCCTAGTTTCAAATCGGTTCTTTGTCTTTCGACACCCAAAGTACCAGCTCCGAACCAGGAAAAGTGGTTCGTAAATGGCACCAAAACATTGCTGGGCTAGAAGTAAGAACCGCTTACGTCAGGGGCTGGGGGCGGGGTTACCGTGACCAACAAAACACTTTTGACTGCCATATTTGAAATAACAGCTAAACATGTTGGATTCGCTGTGTCTGGATGCTGATGTAGGTTATTAAAGCCATGAACATCAATAGCAACACAACGTCCACCATTGTTGATAGTGTTTAGGCTTGTTCGGGATG
This sequence comes from Onychostoma macrolepis, assembly GCF_012432095.1. Lineage (NCBI taxonomy): Eukaryota > Metazoa > Chordata > Actinopteri > Cypriniformes > Cyprinidae > Onychostoma > Onychostoma macrolepis. Next base: position 36,855,059 of record NC_081163.1, read on the forward strand.
CACTGGCACCGGGTGGACCGGCCATGCGCCGCGGGAGCGACTGGAAAGCAGATTGCTCTTTATGCTTTTGGATCGCTCCCGAACAAACCCATCGTGTTTGGTGCTGCCGCGCTAGCGTTGCTAGGGAAGTGAGACGTATTCAGATGATGTATTCAGTGACGCAAGACCTGGCTCTGTGGTGGCTCTCTAGCCAGTGGAAAGGCAAACTGGCTCTTAGAAGGCTCGCCAGTCGAACCAACTCCAAACCAGCAATATAGCACTGATTCTGAACTAGCATGCTGGTGGAAAAGGGGTAATAGTGCAAGGATGTTTTACAGCAATAACCTACACAATAAGAAAGTGTAGAATTGTCCTCGTTAAAAAAGTAATTAAACTAAATAGAACCTAAACCAGAGATGCGCTTTGCTCCAGCCTTAGTTGAACACACCTCAAGCAGCTAATCGTAATCTTTAGGACTACTTAAACTGAAGGCAGGTGTGTTTGGAGCAGGGTTGGAAAGCTGTGAGCTAAACAAAGAGATACAGTTTTATTCATAACTATGGGTCACAGAACATAGCTTACTTGTTGGTATGCTGAAAGGAGTCCCAACTGAAGACTGGCTGCTCACTGCTGGTCCAGAGGTTTTGAGTTTCGAGACAGCCATTTCCTCATCTTTTGAACTGGAAATAACAGGAGATTTTTCTTTTGATGGCGAAGGGCTTCCAAAGATCTTCTGCACCGAGTCTGACCCAAAGACGAACTTTGGAGGAGAGACCACATTCTTGGTGCTTTGAGGTGTCTGATCCGGTTTAGGACTGCTTTCCTCAGAGAGTCCAGTACATTCTCTTGTGGTTTCCTCAAGTACAGCAACTGCAGCCTTGCCACAAAGCGTCTCCGGGGTGGAGGCAGGTTCTCTTGCAGAAAGCGGGGTTAGTAGAGTGTCTTTTTCCTGTGCAGTCTTTGCCTCTTCAAAGATTTCTTTGAAAGCATTTGCAGTTTCCTGCAGTTTAAATCGAACTGCCAGCTGTTCCACCTTGCCCTGCCCTTCAGCAAAATCAAAGGCACTCCAGATCCACGCTTTCTCAGCTCCTTTCATAGGCTCAAGTTTCATATCGGAAGCAATCCAATGGTTTGCACACAGTTTGAGGACCTGGTCCCGTCTCATCACAAGTCTGACACGCTTCGTTTCGCTGTGCTGTAGTATTTTAAGGTCTCCTATACCTCGTTCCTTCCACTGACTAAGATCTTTATCGTAGCGGTATAATTTGGCCCGGTGACTGAAAAGAACTTGCTCATTCTCCTCTCCTGTTGAGACTTCAACAAGATCAGGCAGTGGCACAACAGGCTCGAAGTACTGACCATCTCGCTCTTCCTCCTGCGATGCTTCTTGCTCATCATCTGTGCCAACAGAAGCCTGGCTCTGGTTTAGCTTAGATGGAGACTTCGAGGGACTGAGAATTGGCTGAAAACTGAAACTAAAGCCTGTGGACGATTCGCCAAAGCGGAATAAATTTTTTGCTACTGGATCTGGCTGTGAAGGATTATCGCACAAAGAGGAGCTGTCATAGCCCTCGTGCGCTTCCTCTCGCAAATCGTAATTATCCCATTCTAAAGTGGGTGCGGTGCTCTCAGAGTCGAGCTTGACTACAACTGCAGAGGTACTATGACTTGTATCGCCACTTTCGTCTTCCTTGTTTTGGTAAGTCAAGAATGATTTGAGGTCCTTAAGACCAGATTTCATTTCTTCAGCTTTCTGTATAAGGTGGGCCGTTCTGCCAGTGTTCACGAGCTTGTGAGGGGTCTGCAAAGGAATATCCAAAAGCAGTCGCTGACACTCCTCGAATTTCAGCTTGAATTCTTCTGCAAGCTCTGGTGTTTTGAATTTTGCCGCAAGTTGTTCTAATTTGGCATCTCCATCTGAGAAGTCACTGGCCAGCCACATCCAGGCTCGATCTGAGCCAGAGAGGGGCTTTAGGTTCATTGTGGTTGTGATCCAATGATTAGCGCACACTTTCAACACCTGCTCTCTCCTCATAAGAATTCGCAGTCTCCCATTCTGGTTATTCTTGAGCAGTTTAAGGTTGCCGACTCCTCTTTCTTTCCATTGGTTTGTTTCCGTATCAAACCTGAAGAGTTTGACGCGTTGTGAATACAAGATTTTCTCATCTTCTTCGCCTGTAACAAGGTCGACCTTCTCTGGCATCTGAACAACAGGCTCAAACTGAATATCGTCATTCTCCTCAGTTTTGTACATATCTTCATCTTGATCGCCAGAGATGTCGGCCTTGGGGCCGGAATTAAACCCAGTAAAGAGCTGTTTGCCAGCCCCTGCAAAGCCTTTGAAAGTAGGATCATTCTGGCCAAACTGAAAACTTCCTGGTGACTTCGCCAAGTCAGCGAAACTAAAGGTGTTAGGTTTACCAGTAAAGAGGGGATTATTATCGTGACTATCAGCGTCTACAGACTGTTCTGAGGAAGTTGGGGCTGCCTCTTTTTCTTTCTCTTTGTGAAGCTCAGCAATATTTTTGAGGAGGTCAGATGCAGATCCATTTTGGGACTGTCCGTCTAATGGTTTTGCCTCAGATTCTGGAATGCCAAACTTAAACCCGCCAACAGGCGCCGGCATAGAAAACGAAAAATTGGAACTGCCTGATGACTTTTCAGCCTCAGTTGTGGAGGACTCAAACTTAAAGCCTTCTGAGGATACTTTTTCCGTACTTGTGCCGAACTGAAAAGCAGTGCCTGGATTGAAATTGGCTTTAAATCCTGTCGCAGCAGGTTGGCTGCTAGAAGCTCCAAAACTGATGTTAAAAGAGGAACTTGATGGTGCAGCAGAGGTCTTGTTTTTCATATTTGGGTTTGCTGTCTGACATGAAACACAATGGCTAGATGAACCTTCATTTCTTACCAAGCAAGTGTCACAATCCCACTGTCCATCTTTTTTACAAAACATGGCAGCTAGCCCAACTTTCGATGATGTATTAGTTTTTTCAGTGCTGCAGGGGGCTTTGCAAGAAACGCATTCAGTTGCTGAGGCATCATTCCTCACTAGGCAGGAGTCACAGTCCCACTGACCCTCTTTCTTGGCAAACTGAGCACCAAATCCAGTGCCAAATGGGACTGCTGGAGCTGCTGACACTTTCTCTTGTTGTGGTGCATCAGCCTGAATTGTTTTCTTCTCAGCCTGAGCTCCAAAGCCAGCAGATGTCACCACAGCATCAGTCAATCCAAACTTAAAAGAAACTGGTATTTGAGATCCAAACATGAAGCCCTTCGAGCTGACATCAGTGCTGGCGGTGTTCTTAGCGGAATCTCCAGAAAGTCCAAAAGAAAACTGTTTGGCAGGAGGAGCCACAGGGCCAGAGCCTTTGGGTTCCTCTATAGGTTTGACCTGTGCTGTAGAAGGAGCTGCACTGTTGCAGGCCACGCACACCGCAGACGTGGGAGCGTTTCTTACACAGCACACGTCACAGTCCCATTCACCCTCCTTCTTGGAAAACAGGGTTTTGAGATCCACTACTTTGGATGAAACCTGAGGTTGTGAAGTTGCGCTTTCCTTTTCAGTCTGTTGGCTTTGCAGGATTCGAAATGAACTTTTGAGCCTCCTCAAATTTAACTTTAAACAGCGCCGCGTCTTCTGCTGTTTTAAAACGAATGGCCAACTGCTCAGTCTTCGGCATTTCATCTGCATAATCCATAGCGTACCACACCCAGGATTTGTCAGATCCAGCATTTGGTTTGAGGGCCATGTCAGCAGTGATATAGTGATTGGCGCAGATTTTCAGAACCTGCTCCCTCCTCATCAACAGACGAACTTTCCCGGAGGTTTTGTGCTTCAGGATTTTGATACTGCCAATGCCCCTCTCTTTCCATTCTTTAGCCTCCGAGTCAAATCGGAAGAGTTTTGCTCTCTTGCAGAACATCTCCTCCTCCTCTTCCTCACCAGTTTTCACGTCGACCTTATCAGGTAGAGGCACAATGGGCTCAAAATGAGGCCCATCCTCGTCCTCTTCCACATGGGTGCTATCATTGTCACTTTCCCCACTTTTCTCTTCCCGAGCCTCGGAATTCCCTAATGTTGGCTTGGTTCCACTTGTAAAGCTAAACCTTTGGTCGGTGTCGCCAAAAACACTCATCTGGTTCTGAGCACCATCAGTGAATGAAAATCCTGCAGAATTTTTACTTCCAAAGGTAAAGACTTCGCTCTGGCTAGGCAGCTGGTCTTGAGTCTGATGTTTCGGTTCTGATGGTACCTCTGCTTTGGGAGGAATATCTGATGTCAGAAGTCCCAAGAGGCTTTCACTGTTTTTCCCCTGAGCAGAGGAGAAGGTGAAATCACCATCATTGGACTTGAAATTGGAGTTGAACTTGAACGCAGTTGTTGCTGTTGTTGTTTGGGTGACAGCTCCTCCTCCAAAGTTGGGAACCTTAGCAGGTTCACCTGTGAACTGCGGCCCAAAACTCATCTTGGGGTCGACAGCCTTGCTTTCAGTGCTCCTGGTTGGCTGTGTGGATGTAACAGCACATGGCTTAGTGAAATATCCAGGCTCTGGCAATGTTGGATTTACTGTGGGCTGAGGAACATTGTGACCATAATACTCCTCACTGTATGGGGAGAGTAATGTTGTAGCTGGTGACTCAAACCGGATGGGAGGACCGAAGACCTGCTCTTGAGGATACATGCATGCAGGTGTTGACTGGAGAGGTGGAGTGTGTGTTGATTGTTGGTAGGCATACATATGCTGCTGTGGAGGAAGGCGATTCATCCCGTATACTGGGCCCTGCAGAGGCAAACAAACAATACTTTGATATAGATTCTCTGCCCCGTTAATGTAAGGTAGAATATTTTTGTGTTTACATGAAAATCCCTCCCGTACCTTTGTTGGTGTGACATTTGCAGCGGTGCGCAGAAGATACTGTGAATTATATGCTGGAGACTGGTTGTAGTACACAGAGGGACCTGTAGTAGCAACTGAGACAAATAAAAGGAATGGTTTAGGCATGTCTCAACTACTGTATACACAAGTGGTTCTTTACTTAGTTTGCATAAATCACATACATATAAGAAAAATCTGCACAAGCCTCATTGTTTCTCACATCTACTTTTGTGAGATTGTGTGTATATTCAAATGCTGAAAGTGAACAAGACTCATGGGGGCTGTTACGCTTTGAGAATCACTAGTATACACGTACAATTTCACATTTCAAACAAAGACTGCTGATTTGGGTAAGTCATTGAACTTACCAGTGAGAGGAACACCGTGGAACGTCTGCGCTGCAGGAAACGTTTCCTGAAGTCCTTCTGCAGTGTAGTTGTCTCGATACATCCTATATGAGGATGCTGTGGCATCTGAAGAATTATGGCGCAGGTCATGAACCTCATTCTGCGTGAGACAAAAAACAATCAAAAGTGAATTTCCTAACACTTACACTTGTTTTCAGCTGGTACTACAGGACATTTATTATAGCTTATTTTTAAGTAATATTTTTGCCTTGCATGCCTTTATTAGGAGAGTGGAACAAGAGCGAGAGAGGCACATGAGAGATAAAGACCTTGAGCTGGGACTGGAAGCCGTGCTAGATGCCAGAGCATTGCAGACAAGACCCTTTAACTCAATATTCAATAATTTACTGGGTTAATACAGCTTCACCGTATGAGAATTTACCCTTACCATCCCCTTTGCTTGAAGTTGAAAGCTGGTTAAAATCACACTACATTAAATACCCTCTGTGAAAAACTGCAACACGCTACTACCAGTAATACGCAGGTTTCAGTGTTTGGACCTAATTTTAAGAGTAAAATCCCTTTTCACACTGACAGAGAATGTTTGGTGAAAATGATTACCAAACAAACCAAGGTTTTATTGTTTCCTTTGTTCAGTGTGACAATTTTGTTGTGACGTGCAGTGTGTTTAAAGGCGTTATCAGTTACTTTGCTTAAAAAGTATAATTATTTTTTTTTATTTCATCTGTTTTTAGAAAATGACCGATCGTTTGACCCTCACTCGGCTGGGGTGTCAAACCTGGGGTGTTCCTGGAGAGCCGCGGCCCTGCATAGTTTAGTTCCAACCCTGCTCCAACACCTACCATGTAGTTTTCAAATAAGCCTTAACAACCTGATTAGCTGGATCAGGTGTGTTTAATTAGTGTTATATCTAAACTGTGCAGGGCTGTGGCCCTCCAGGAACTGAGTTTGACACCCTGGTGTGGACCCTTTGAAGCTGTATTGAAACTGCAATTTGGACCTTTAACACGTCGGCCTCCATTTAAGTCCACTATATGGAGAAAAATCCTGGAATGCTTTCCTCAAAAACCTTAATTTCTTTTCGACTAAAGAAAGACAGACATGAACATCTTGGATGACATGGGGGTGAGTAAATGATCAGTACATTTTTATTCTAGAAGTGAACTAATCCTTTAAAGTGATAAAACATGGATTATTCAACAGACTACATTAAAAACAAAGAAAATTAATTTTGCTTTGTAAAGCTTTAGCTAGAGTTGTCAAATGTAGCAGCACTTTTTTACTAAGATGATTCTGAAATTATAAAATGTCCCGATACCAGTGTTTGGTAATACAGACTCCGTTTGGCTCCCGCTGACAGCTGACTGCTTTTAAACACTCCTGCGTGTATGAGTGCAAAGGTTTCTATACCGTTCAAAGCAGTGTTCAGTGCGCTTCTGCACAAAGACACGAGGTGAACAATAGGCTGAGTTTATTAGCTTCAATAATAATGGGAGTTCTGGCAAGAGTGCGCTCACTCTGAAATGAAGTGAGTCACTGCTTCAGTGATTTTGAAGGAAGTGTTTTTAATATATCTTTCCTATGAATACCAACATGAGTCTAACATTTAAACTTAGTGTTGTTTTTTTCTTCCAATAAGCACTAGATTCACAAAGCATGCTCTCCAGTTGCATGCAAACGTCCTTCAGTCTGGTTCTGAACTAGTCTACAGCACTCTCCTAATTCTAAATAATGCTCAGAAGGTAAATTCACACTGTGGAAAAACAAAAGCAAAGAAACTGATTGATTCTTCTGCAGGCTGTTGATGTTGGACTGACCTTCAAGGCCTCGACCTGCTGGCATAACATCTGCAGCAGTGACTTCTGGTCCTCCACCCAGTGAGGCGGCGTTTTGGGGGAGAACTGCAGGAGGGAGACAGAGACAATCAGCAACAGTAAACAGCACACAGAGTTTGAGCAGAAACAGCAGAGCCGTGACGTACCACAGATCTTTTGGATGGTGACGTGACACTCTTGGATGGGGAAGGTGTGGAGAATTTAACATGGCCTTCAGCGGGCTGACCGGGGCTGGATGTCACAGGATAGTCCACCTGATCTTCATCCACCTCACCAACATCTTCAAGCTGCTGGTTGACCTCGTTCAACAAATCCATCACCTCCTCCATAGATACAGGTAACTTCACAAAAACACATACAGACATGCCAGCGCTGCTCCATAAGCAAAGATTTATGTCACAATATTATTATAACTTAAAAAAAAAAAAAAAAAAACACAGATGTGGCCATTAAGAATGCGCATTTTTTCTTGCGTCAGCATGCAACTAGTCGCACGTGATCACAGAGCTCCCTGCAGGTGCTTTTTCAGATTGTTAAAACATTGTTGTGCTTCACACAATATACACCAGGTGGCGCAAGGAACAACATTCGGCAGTTAAACACCCAGACAAATAAACAGAGGATCATGAGGTTAAAGTCATAATTTTGAGAAAATCTAAATTACGAGAATAAAGTGGTAGCCATATTGTTGAGAATAAAGTCATAGCAATGCAAGATTAAATTCATTGTATTTTCAGAATAAAGTCAACAGGGTGTCTACAGATATGAACAAGTTAAATTTAAGACCTTTTAATACCACCTTATGTAAAATTTAAGACCAAACCTGTGAAGGAAATACACATTATATTACATATGTAAATGTAATATTTAATGTGTTTTTAAATTTAAAAAGAAAACAAAATATCATCGCTGTCAAAAATGCTATTTATTATTACGATATACAGAGAACTATTCATATCTGCAGACAATATCCCATACAAAATATCCCTCAAAAGCTCCGCATCAGCAATATTTTTGGTGGTGAAAATGAAGCAGTATTTTCAGTTTTCTATTCAGCTTTTACATATTTAAATCTGCATGTTTTTAATATTTACCCCAGGTTGTTATTTACCTCCATAAAGTCCAATATTTTTTAACCTTATTAAATGTATGCATCATCTTTCATGTCAAATTCTTACAACTGATGAAGAAATTTAATACACACAACAGGGCTGTTAGCAATCAAATTAAATAATTTGCATTACAAATTTACAACCGCAATAATGTTATGACTAATGTTTTAAATAAAACATTTTGAATATACAAACAAGAAATGATGGTGGAAAAATGCATACTTTTAAACTAACTAAAGGACCAGTAGGTGGCGGTACGTCACTTATTCATTCAAAACACTGAATCATTCAGGAACAAACATGCGAGTGCTGTTTGGAGAATGTGCAACACTTCTGATCTTTGTTTGGAACTATTTTCGTTCTGTATGTCTGCCGTTATGCTCATTTGATTTGATTTCTCCATATAAGTCTCTCACAGAGACACGCAGCACAAGCCTCAACAGCGCAACATTAATCTTCCGTCTGTCTAATGGGGAAACTTTTGCGGTAATGAGACCGAAGATATTTAAGACCCACTGAATCTGAATTTAAGACATTAAGACTTTTTAAGGACCCGCGGCTAGGCCTGTCGCAATAATCAATATATCGACTTATCGCGCAATATATGTACATGACCTCAATCATTTTTGGTGACGCAATATATCCCCCATTATTTTTACTTAATGTCATCATGTTTTGTACATTCCTCTTGCGCCTGTGTCTTTTGCAGCTTCTCGTACATAACATGGTGTAGTCCTGAGGTGCTAGTTCAAATTTAAAAACTGCTTCTACAGATATATCTGCAGATATGGCTTCGTTTAGAAGTCTGAGCCTTCATGCATACAGACATCTGACAGCTAAGTAGTGATTGTGTTTTTCAGCAATAGTGTGCACCCTTAATTTACAGAGAAAAGAGTCAGGGAAAAATCTGTAGATGGAAAAAGTTCTTTGTGCATTTTTCTTTTTTTCTACTTGTTACTTTGCACTTTTTGTTAAATGTTTATTTACCATTTATTCAAGTTTTTAAAGGTATGTAATATTTTGATACTTAATTTCCATGATCTAAATATTCTTTAGAATTAAAAGTTTGTTGGCATTTGGAAGTGCGTAGGCCTTCTTGCGTTATTATGCTGTTACATTATGATTATATATTCAGTGACATAAAATGGTCTTTAAAATGACAATAATATCGCTTATCGCAATTATTTCTGGGGCAATATATCGCACAACAAAAAGTTGTTATCGTAACAGGCCTCCACGCGGCCACCCTGGTCAAGGCAGTATATTGCTTGAATAACATTAATATGAAAATTAGCCTACTACTCTGCAAAAAACATCTGTGGTGTCCAACCTTTCATTCTTCTCATGCATTTAATTTAAAACAGCAACAGCCTCTTTTCTGAGGTAAATAACATTACTTGACTATTCACAAGCTGTTTTATTCACTGTATAATAAACGACTGGAAATAACATTTCACATCTTCAAATCTATATTTGTTTGTTCGTTATAAAACTGACAGTATTTGAAAGCCCAGGCCTAATTAAAAAATAAAAGACTGCAAATAAAAAGTATTAAAACTTAATTAAAAAATATTTTTAAAACAATTTAGTGCAAGTAAATCTTTAATTATTTTTTTTGTTCATCTCTAGGTAGCATTCTCTCTTATATATAGCCAGGTAAGGGGGAGAAGTCGTCTGTATTGTTTGGGGAAGGGGGAAGCATGGTTCACCCAAACTACTCTGAGTCCATCTGCTGGATCTATCTGCCACTTTTGACACTGAATCATCAGATCCTCCCGTCCACTCTCTCAGCACTGGGCATCACAGGATTCCACTTCGCTGGTTTGAATCCTATCTCACTGGTAGGTCTTTCAGGGTGGCCTGGGGAGGGGAGGCATCCAAAGCACACCAACTGGTCACTGGGGTTCCTCAGGGATCGGTTCTTGGACCCCTCCTCTTCTCCATATACACTACATCACTGGGTCCCATCATACAGGCACATGGTTTCTCCTACCATTGCTACGCTGATTACACAGCTCTCTCTCTCTCTCTTTTCAACCAGATGATCCAACGGTAGCTGCTCGGATCTCAGGCTGCCTGGCGGACATCTCGGCATGGATGAAAGAACATCACCTGCAGCTCAACCTGGCAAAGACTGAGCTTCTTGTCTTCCCTGCTACTCCGACTCTACAGCATAATCTCACAATCTCATCATCCAGCTAGATCCTTCAACAATTAAGTGAAAGTGACGTGACATACGGCCAATACTCGGAATTCGTGCTCTGCATTTAACCCATCCAAAGTGCGCACACACACCGTGAACACATTATTATAATATTTATGCCGCGGTGCCCGGGGAGCAGTCGGTGCCTTGCTCAAGAGCACCTCAGTCGTGGTATTGAAAAATCAATACCATGTGGTATTGAGGTGGAGATAGATTGAGGTTGTGGTATTGAGGGTGGAGAGAGCGCTGTACATTCACTCCCCCCACCTACGATTCCTGCCAGCCCGAGACTCGAACTCGCAACCTTTGGAGTTCGACTCTCTAACCATTAGGCCACGACTTCCCATTCTCAATTACCCTCATCAAGTTCAGTCAGAAATCTTGGTGTAATCTTTGATGACCAGCTGACCTTCAAAGACCACATTGCAAAGACTGCTCGATCTTGCAGGTTTGCACTACACAACATCAGAAAGATCAGGCCCTTTCTGACGGAGCATGCTGCACAACTTCTTGTCCAGGCCCTTGCCATTTCTAGGCTGGACTACTGCAATGCTTTTCTGGCTGGACTTCCATCAAACACAGTCAAACCTCTACAAATGATTCAGAATGCGGCGGCACGACTGGTCTTCAAGGAACCCAAAAGAGCCCATGTCACACCTCTCTTTATCTCATTGCATTGGCTACCAATCGCAGCTCGCATCAAGTTCAAGACACTGATGCTTGCATATAGAACAACCACAGGCTCAGCACCCGCCTACATGCACTCACTATTAAGAATCTACATCCCCTCCAGAAGTCTGAGATCTGCTAGTGAGCGACGCCTCGTGGTACCATCACAGAGAGGCTCAAAATCACTCTCCAGAACATTTTTGTTCACTGTTCCTGGCTGCTGGAATGATCTTCCTACCCCTATCCAGAAAGCTGAATCCCTGTCAATTTTCAAACGACAGCTAAAAACTCACCTCTTTCGACTCTATTTAACTTCATCCTAAATGTAAAAAAAAAATAGCAAATAGCTTGTACTTATTTGAACAATGCCTGAAACTTGGTATTATGAGCACTTCCTCTGTCTGTTTGCCTCTTTAAGATGAATCGCTTTATGTATTCCCCAATTGTATGTCGCTTTGGATAAAAGCGTCTGAAAAATGAATAAATGTAAATGTCCAGACTAAGAAACCTCAGTTTCAAGCTCAATCATGTAAGTGTTCTGTTTTTGTCTGAATGAATGAAGCACTTATATAGCACTTTGTGTACTGTAGTAAACCCAAAGCGCTTTACAATCATGTGGGGGGGGGTCTCTCCTCGACCTCCACCAGTGTGCAGCATCCACTTGGATGATGCGACGGCAGCCACAGGACAACGGCACCAGTGCGCTCACCACACACCAGCTGCAGGTGGAGAGGAGAGAGAGATAGAGCCAATCATGTGGATGGGGATTATTAGGAGGCCATGATTGACAAGGGCCAGTGGCGGGAATCTGACCAGGACACCGGGGTTACACCCCTACTCTTTACGATGAGTGTCATGGGATTTTTAATAACCACAGAGAGTCAGCACCTCAGTTTAACGTCTCATCTGAAAGACGGTGTTTTTTACATTATAGTGTCCCCGTCACTATACTGGGGTGTTAGGACCCACACAGACTGCAGGGTGAGCGCCCCCTGCTGGCCTCACTAACACCTCTTCCAACAGCTACCTAGTTTTCCCAGGAGTCTCCCATCCAGCTACTGACCAGCTCAGCCCTGCTTAGCTTCCGTGGGTGACCAGTCTTGGACCGCAGGGTGATATGGCTGTGGCCAATTGTCTGTCTGGATATTGTCTGGTCAATGTTATGTTGGTTATGTTATGGGTAAGCTGTATTTTCTTTTCTTGTCTTATGGCTGCTGTTCGGTGTGCAAGTGGCGTGCTAATGCTAGTTTATATGTCTTGTTTGTAGAAGGATTTTTTTTGTATAGCATCTGTCTTCTTTCCTTCATTGTTGGAGGTCGATGCTAATGGTATAACTGGAACATGAGTTCTACAATCGGAGGTCAGTGGTATTTAGACCTGGATTTCCAGTTTCACTGCATCACATCACTCGATGGATATTTCTTCAACTAGTCTTGTCAACTAAGCTACATATCGTTGGGATTTTTCTATGAACATGGACAATGGACAGCTAAGGTTTTTCTTTTCCAACTTCCCTGCCAAACAACAGTGACAATATTGCATTCATGCGAGTTATTGGACGTTATATATTTGTGATTCCAATTTCCTGCTGGGTTTTTTTCCATGTAAATATATATATATATATGTTAGGGTTTGTTTCACAAACCTAAAGCAAGAAAAGATAAAGCATATCTGTTTGTGATTTGAGGTTTATTCTTGAATTGTGAAATTGTCAACACTTTATAATCTAACGCAAGTTTGTTCGGCGGGTCCCTCCCTCAGATTTATCTTGCAGCTTGCCTCACTAGGTAGTTTCTCAGCGAGACTGTTACAGTTTGTTCAACTCGCAAACAAAGGTTTTAAAACGTGTTAACAATGAGAGAAGCACAAGGAAATCAAAGACTTACTCGCACTGCAAAGGGGTTTGAAATCAGTTGCTTAATTTTTGTAATTAAAACAGCTTTAAGCTATTTTTCTTTTGTTTTGTGAATCGTAAATGACTTAAATGAAACATTTAGTGTATAGACCTATATATTCCTTTTTTATTCCTATAGTTTTATTGTTTTCTCCATTCAGAAGCGGATGTTCACACGAGGGAGTCAGTGGTGCATTTCACATACCTTCTCCATATCCTCTGCATTGGCCTGATAAATCTTGGTCAAGTACTTTCTGAACTTCAGGAGGAAGTTGGTGCACCTGCCCTGAGTTTCCTCAAGCCCGTTTCCTGCCTCCTCTGACAGCCTCTGATAGATCTGATGATCAACACACGAGTCACGTCAGAAACCGTCAGACACACAGCGCTAGCTCTTTCAGACGGATCTGTGGAGAGCTGAAGCGGAGTCAGTGTGACTGCGCCGTTACCTTCGCCAGATGCCAGTTAGACGAGATGCTGTTGAGCTGCTCCAGCTTCGCGATGGCCTCCTCTGTGTTGCCCTCGATGTCAAGGAGTGCGGCGAAGCTTACGTTAGCATCTTCCTCATATACTCGCACCTGAGACAGCTAACGTCCAAAACACCATTAGAGATGACATGACAACAGAAAACAAAGAGACCGCAGCAGGAAGCCACGCACAGCATCCAAGCAGCCAAAGGACAGAAGTAATGGACATACCTGTATGTCTCTGCTCCGAAAGTGCATGAACATGGGCTGGAGGGGTTCAGGGATGCTGCGTTTGTGTCGGACCTTCTCCAGCAGGGGGAGCACAACCTTCCAGTAGTGCACACTGCGGCCAGCGTACTCCTTCTGATCGTAGTAAGAGTTCACCCGCTCAGCCTGACACACACACACACAATTTCTCAAGACTCCATTTTACATCTCCAGTAAGTGTATCTTGATTAAGGATGTTTAGATATTTGTATTGGAAAGCAAGACAAAACTACTGATGAAGCAGTGCATGCAAACTTAATTTGTGGAGGGCGAATAAAGACTTATTAAAGAAAGAGAAACTGTTACTAGGACTCTAAAATGTGGCCAAAACTAATGAAGTCAAAAACTATGAATCATTTTGTGCCAAAACGTGTGAAAGCACATGTGTCCAGCTGATTCCCTCAGCAGACTGCATGAGCTGCTGCCTGCGATGGATGTAAGAAATGAAGTGTATGACATCAGGTGACGAGGGTGCTGCTCATCAGGACGTACCGCGTCAGTCAGATGTTTAGCCCAGTGTATGAGCAGCGCCGGCTGCAGGCCGTGTTTCTCTCCGGCGCGCAGCGTGCCCAGACCGTGCTGAACGACCAGACGCAGTTTAGCAGACGTCCCGGGCCTGAGAGACACACACTGCAGTCAGGAACACATGACGTCTCACACACACACACAGCTCAAGCGGCATGAGGAGTCACTCACTGCGCTCTCTTGTGAATCAGGCTGTAGACGGCATCCCACCACTCTCTCTGCCTGTCAGACGACAGCAGCTTCATGATGTGCAGCGGCAGACAGCGCGGCTCGTGCGGCTGAGCGCAGGACGCAATCTTCGCCCTCTCCTGCAGCTGCGCCTGACTGCAGAACACCACGCCGCACACGAACACCTGCAACACACACAATCAGCACCGCTGCCATCAGACACAGATCTACATCACAGCCTGGACCGATGTGTCCGTCTGTGTCCTCATGCAGTCAGATGGGACACACAGGTCGCAGCACGGGTCGGGAGACTTCACCTGCTTTGATTTGCTCAGCTGGGCTTTAAAAGACACTTAATATCAGTAATATTATCAAATTAACTGCACTGACACTCTCAGAGGAGAACAAAATAAATTAAATTTAGCAGCTGAATAATGAATCTATTGTCTTCTGTAGAGCTGCTTTACAGCAGAATTTGAATGTTTGATTACGCTTGCATCATTGACTAATTTCCTGCTTCTCTGTGAAACAATCTGTATTGTATAAAGCGCTACTGAAACACACGTGACTCCACAGAAGCTAGAGTTCTCGATAACTGATCAGCAGATTGTTGAAGTTCCATGACAATCCTGCATGTTAGTTGGAGCTTTACTGGATTACACAACTATAGATATTAAAGGGACAGGTCATCTAACAATGAAAATGTGCTGTTTTACTCATCCTCAGGCCATCCGAGATGCAGGAGGTGACTTTCTCTTCAGCAGAACAGTAAAGAAGATTTTTAGCTGAAACTGCGCTCCTTGGTGATTCATGGAATGCCAGTCAGTGGCACTTTGAGAGTCAAAACACGCATTTATAGGGAACTCAAAATTAATACCTGTGACTCTTGAAGATATATTGAAATGATGAATGAAACAAAACTAAAGTTATAGTTTCTAATGGTCAATTACAGGAAAGGACAGTAGAGAGCAGACAGGAAAGCATTGGGTGGAGGGGGGGGGTCAGCAAAGGACCTCGAGATGGGAATCGAACTGGGTCACCGGGAGCACAGCTGTGCTACATATAACTGGTGCTGACGTGAATAAAGCTGTTTGAACCAGTTCACCGAATCGAACTGTCCGAATCGTATTTCCCCATCTGTCTGAGGCTCTGGATTACAGGTAATAATGTTCTGTTTCTTGCACAGAACGATCAATTCACTTCATAAGACCTCAACATACCTTCAGGAGTCATGATATATTGATTGTGTTGCCTGATGTGTTTTTTTTTAATTCTCAAATTCGGGCAGCCACTGACTTGCATTTTATGAATCACCAAGGAGCACTTTAAATTACTGTATTAAGTATTTCAGAAAGGCCCGGTCACCTACAGCTGCAGCCTGACACAATCATCAGACATCAGCAAAACACTGGCGTCAGACCCTGTTCCTGTTTCACACAGACCAGCATCTTCCTCTGTGGAAGAAACTACAGCAGCGAACGCACCTCCAGGTCCAGAAGGCAGATGGATTCCGGCGCGTTGGTGTCCAGTTTGGAGGTCTCGAGCGTGAGGCGAGGGAAGAGCTGCTTGAGCCAGTCCTGCAGACTCACGCTTTGACCCATGAGTGCCCACTGCAGGCCGAGCCACGTCAGCTGCTGCAGATCACCCGCATGCAGCAGCACCGCTCCTGTGACACACACACACACACACACTGCATCAGCATCTACAGCAGACCCAACACACTCACTGGCGCTCCTGTCTGACACTCACCGCTGTCCCACTTGGCCAGATCTGCGGCTTTGGGCGCGTGTACGCTGAGGATGTGGATGTCATCGTTGCAGATGAAGGAGAGGCGCTCCTGCGTCTGTGCGCCGAACAGCTGGTCAAACAGACCGCTCTGGTTCCCGAACACCTCCACCACGTCCTTCAGCAGCTGCTCCACGTCCCGGCTCAGGTTCAGCAGCATGTGACCCGCCTGACTCTGACGATCACAGGCCAGCAGCTCCAGAGGCTCATGGGACGCCTGCTCACTCTTGAAGCTCTTGGCTTTGGGTCTCGGAGCCTGAGGGAGAAGCAGATGAGACCCTGTAAGGTGGAGGATCACACGGCACGAGCGCGTGAGGAAGAGGAAACGGCGTACCTGATAGGATATGAGATAACAGAGAGCGGCCAGATCCAGCACGCCCCTCCACTGCTGCGCCCCGTCCTGCGCCCTCTTCAGCAGCAGCGTCCCGGCGTACAGGTACAGGTGCGCCCTCATCTCCGTGAACACCTCCGCCAGCTCGTCCGGTGTGTTCGTGGCCGTGTTCTTCAGATCCTGCATCGCACAGTCAAAACTGCAGCGCAACAAAGACAACGACGACCGTGAGCGGCGCCAACATTAACATGACATCCAATCAGTGCGGGACATTTAAAAAACAAACAAAAACAAATAAACCTCCCGAACTTCTTTGGCCGAATCACATTCAGTAGCTGAAGTTTCAGCGTGCGATTAATTTCGATGCAGAGTGACTGTAATTGTGGCGTGCTAACGTGCGTGTTACGTGGCGTACCTCCAGAGCGCAGCGGTGCTCTCCTCACAGCCCTTCAGCGCCAGCGTCAGTCTCACGCGGCTGCACTGCGCCAGCAGCAGCTCTTTGTGAAACTTGCGTGACGCCTGTTCGTTCGACGACACGCTCGGCTGGCAGAGGTACTCCTGAAATACAGCAGAGTGAAGCGTTACGGGTTACACAGTACAGGAACACAGATCAGAAGAGAGGAAGATTACTTCCCATGAGCCACTGAAACCTTTCATGATAAACGTGCATGAAAACATACAGAACGCAAAACAACCTTCTCACTCATTTACTGAAAAACAAGTCATGATGTCACAAACCCAAAAAACAATGCTCAGATTTACATTACATGTGTTTCAAGGAAAGAGATTCAGTCCATGAACAGTGAGGAACTCCCAATGACATGCTCTTGTGTCTGAGCTTTACCTTATCTGACGAGCTCGACATGTGCATGTTCATCAACGTTTATGTGTGAACTTAATCTGTTCACTGCAAAAAATGGCTTCTCTTACTTAATATTTTTGTCTTGTTTCTAGACAAAATATCTAAAAATTCTTAAAATCAAGATACTTTTACTAGATAAGCAAAATGACTTAGCCCTAAATTAAGTGCATTTTGCTTAAAACAAGTAAACTATCTGTCCGTGGGGCAAGTACAATGCTCGTTTTAAGAATATTTTACTGACCACACTGGCAGATAATTTTACTTGTTTTAAGCAAAATGCACTTAATTTAGTTTATATCCCCCCTGGAAACAAGACAATCTTGCTTATCTAGTAAAAGTATCTTGATTTAAGAATTTTTAGGTATTTTGATTAGAAGACAAAAAAACGAAGTAAGAGAAGCCATTTTTTGCAGTGTTGATCACATCACATGATCAGATTAAACCACATGGACTGCTGTTATGATGCCTTTACAAACTTTTTGAAGCATCAAAGTAGTGCTTAAGTGGACTTTGAATGGAGGGACAGAGGTCTCTCAGGTTTCATTTAAACCATCATATGTTTTAAAACAGAAGTCTTAAGCTGACAGTTTTGGGAGCTAAAAACATCCCCTGTAAGAAACCGTGAGGACGGCGATGCTGTACCTGCAGGGTGCTGACCAGCAGCTGGTACCACTCCAGACAGTGTCTCAGGACGCCGGCCTTCTCCACGGCGAGGCAGTGTTTGACGGCGTCCTCGTGCCGGCCGTCGGCGCTGTAGAGCTGCACCAGCTTGTGGTTGATGTAGGTGTCTGCGGGCCGCAGCTTGAGCTCCGACTGCAGCAGCTCGTACAGCTGGTTAGAGCCGCTCTGAGCGCTCAGAAGCTTCTCCTGCGGCAGAGAGGACGCGTGAGACACAGAAGAGCAGCGCGGCGGACGTCTGCAGCTCTTTAGCTCACACTCACCCTCAGATTGAAGACGGCCGGGTGTCCCGGCAGAAGCCTGGCCGCTTTCTCCACCCAGAACTCGGCTCGGCTGTCGTGCTCGGGTTTACTGCACAGCAGCTCGGCCACCTTCAGGACCAGATCGTGCTGAGCCGGATTCAGATCCACCGAGCGCTGAGTCAAACAAACATCGTCATTACATAAAGTACACATCTCACTCAGACTCCAACGCCGCACTGGAACGTGAACGACACATTTGACAACAAGGTACAACAACACTGAAAACAGAGGAAGCGGCGGAAACTGGAAAGAAATCGGATCATGAGCTGCTCACGTATAAATGAACACATTTTGAAATGGACTTTACTCTTCATTAAAACACAGACTGCAGTGTGTCAGATTGAAAACAGCCTGTTAGCAGTGCGTCCAGACTGCAGAAGAATTTGCACACAAACAACTCCAGATATTTCTATCAGAATACTACTGCTGAACAGATATTTGACAACACTCTTATATGGATATTTATTTCCAGCCCTATGATTTATGCACGATCACATTAAACTCAAAAGCTCAAGAGTGTGTTTAAGACCGTGTAATAGGAGAACATGCGTGAGCAAACGAGGAGAGTCCAAACCTTGTAATATCCCACAGCTTTCTCCGTTTCTCCGTCTCGCTCAAACAGCTGCCCGAGGAACTTGTGCGCTTTAGGATCCTTCGGCTGGACGGTCAGATACTCCGAAACATGTCTGCCATTGAAGTGTGTGAGAGAGAGAAACATCAGCTCGTCCGAGAGGAACCAGACATCAGACAAAGCAGAAAGAGCACAGAAACCAGCCTACCTTTTAGCCAGGTCATACTCCTTAGCCTCAAAGTATAGCTTAGCAAACAGAAATCCTTTGACTGGCCTCTGCAGAAACACAGATCACAGACTCAGGGTCAGGACACAACACCCTAATGACCACAGCAACTGCATCATGCTAATGAGCTTAAACTAATCTCGTAGTCTTGTGTTTTTTAAAGAAGTCTCTTCTGCTCACCAAGCCTGCATTTATTTGATCCAAAACACAGCAAAAACAGTACAATTTTGAAATATTCTTACTATTTAAAATAACTGTTTTCTATTTGAATACATTTAAAAGTATTTTCAGCATCATTACTGCAGTCTTCAGCGTCACATGATCTTCAGAAATCATTCTAATATGCTGATTTGCTGCTCAACAAACATTTATTATTATGATGTTGAAAACCGCTGAGTAGATTTGATTTTTAAGTTTGTTTGATGAATAAAAAGTTCAGAAGAACAGCATATAACTGAAACAAATCTTTTGTAACATTATAAAGGTCTTTATCATCATCATTCTTGATCTTTGGATCTTTCTATAAATCAAAGAATCCTGAAAAAAAAAAAAAGTACTAAATATTGCTAATATAATAATAATCAGAAATGTTTGTTGAGCAGTAAATCAGAGTGATTTCTGAAGATCATGTGACGCTGAAGACTGCAGTAATGATGCTGAAAATACAGCTGCATCTCAGAAATACATTACAGTCAAATAGAAAACTTATTTTAAATAGTAAAAATTTCAAAATGTTACTGTTTTTGCTGTACTTTGAATCAAATAAACAGGTTTGGTGAGCAGAAGACAACTCTTTAAAAACAACATTAAAAATGTTCAAAAACCCGACTGGTAGTGTAACTCCCTTTTTATCAAACATCATTTATATCGTATTTTTTACAGTAAACGACTCTGTGTGTAATGAGAGGAGTGTGCTGATATGATTTGCGTAACTCTGTGATGTTTGGCTGTATCAGAGAGAGTCTGATTTTATCTTTAAATCTTAAACCAATATTAAAACCACAGGAGACCACAGACATGAAGAGAGATCAGACTTCTGGTGCGTGATCTGTTTCAGTGGAAAAACTCAACAGAAAGTGAAGAATAGAGGTGATTATTCTGCTTCTGGGCATGTCTGTGGTTGCCAGGTTTCAGTTACAGAAGCACACAACATCCGGCAGGTGCCGCTTGGCCACCGCGGGCATCACGGCACGCAGCGGGTCTGCGTCTTCACCTGCGGGACACGCGTCACACCTGCCTGAAGATCTCTGGCTGCGAGCGGACGCACATCGACCCTCTCTCCGTTCACTCGTATTAGCTCACCCATCAGCTTTTCCTCTTTTATTCTGTAACGGAGCGTGCATCATCTCTCACGGTTTACACTGATTCACACACGTGAGCAAACAGAGGAGCATTCTAACATTTGATCTGTACACTAGAGGAAGCACGTGTGTATATATTCCGCCTGTGAGAAACGTGTTCAGTTAAGACTGGGATATAATTAAATGTGTTTTGTTCAGTAGCCCAGTTTGAGAAGCACTGTTCTAGTTCATTACGCTCACATCGGTTCGGTTCAGTGTCATGAGCTGCTGTCTTTAGTCACGTGTGTTTGTGTGATGATGATGATGGATGGAAGCACCAAATTTGGAAAAAAGCAACAAATACATACATTTTTAAGTTTCTAAAATTAATAAGGTTTAATTCACAAGAAGGTTTTTATGCTCTGTCGAGGTGGTATTTGTGAAAAAGTGTTAACACGTTTGCTGAATGAATGCACATCTGTCACACACACACTAACTGAAACACTCTCTGCTCTACACAACACAGTGAAGCAGTCTGACACGAGGTGCATGACGGGAGCTGAACCTCACCCACCAAATCAAACTGTGCGAGTCATTAGCAGTGTTTCTGGAGAACAGAAACTGAATCTGCAGACGTTTGGACTTCATCAGCTGAGACGAAGCTGACAGCAGAGGATTCATCATATATTACTCATACAGACACAATAATAACTCAGATTACATCAGTCTCGAGCTGTTAGAAGTTACAGACAGAGTTTGTGTTTCTCAGAGTAAGTTAACTCCGCAAACTCTCGGCAATGTTTCACTAGTTTGTGGTGTTTCTGTCGGTGTAAGTTAATGTAGTGACAGAAAGCGTCCGGTGATCGGTAACTATGACTGATTTACAAACATTAGGCCCGTTATGCTGTTCTTACCGCTTTCTGCGAGGGCGAGGCGCTCTGAACTGTAGAGATATAGCGCTCCACGTCCGCTTTAGTCCGCCTCATGGCTGCTGTCACACACTCTGCGTCGCTGTTTCAGAAGCTGATCATTGAAGCGCGGATCTGCGGCTCCTATCACTCTCTGTTCACGCGCGAAAGACGCACGATCGAGCAATGGCGCGACTTCCGCTCTGTCTTCTTCTTCTGCTGCTGGTGATGCTTGTCACGTGCGCGTCTCCGCCGCCTGCTGGCCGGGAGCGAGCGGCGTCTTACTCACACAGTGATGAATCTGTGTTGCTGTTTTTGACTCTTTAAAAATAAATAAATGAATAATGTTGCTCAGCTGGCTCTGGCTCTGCTCATCATATTTACTGCATTTAAAAAGCACATGCTCTGTTTCTACAACATCACATTCATCACACTTTTCCGTGCTTCTCCTTTAATGCAAGAGTCCTGTGTCTCAGCCTTAATCTAAATCTCTCCTTTCTATGCCTTCCATAAAAATGTTATTTATTTCCCTACTGATTTTACAATATTATAATAGCTACCACCCACCTGTGCTGCTGTTTTCCCATCTTCTCATTATTTTCCTGTTAATTACTGATTTCATCACTTCTTCCCAGAGGTACCTTGATATATCCACCAAGTTTTTCTTTAATGCTTCTTTCGCTAATTTATCAGTTCTGATGTTCCCAACAAAACTAAACCCTCTACTTTCAGTCTGGACAGTGATGAAGCTCTTAGATACGTTTTTGTAGACATTATACTTTTAAGAGCTGATGAAGAATCGGAGTAAATTACACTCCTATTTTGTCTGACCTGTTCTACTCATTGCAATACTACTATCACAGCAGTTTATTCTGTAGAGTATACAGACAATTTGTCATTTGGCTTTTTTTGTCTCAAATCTTGGAATACACTCCTACTGTATCTTTGGATCCATCTGTACAAATCTGTATAAAAGAATAAAATATTTCTCTCACAAAAACATTGATTTCATAACTATTACTATATCTCTTCTGCTTTTTCCCAGGCCGATGCACCATTTAATGGCATGTTATTCTCCAGACCACAATCCTTGACCCGCTGTTCATATTTCCATCCAAAACTATTCCCTCCGTTCTTTTTATATTCACAACAATCAAATTGTGCCCATAAACCCATAATCTATACTAGAATACATGTAACAGTGTGCTCTTTCTTGCTCCCCATTCAGACTTAGCTATTGAAGTCATGCAATTTATTAATGATTATGCCTTTGCATTTGTTTTCATTTTTTAATATCCCTCTTCCAAGTTAATTTCTCATCAAAGATTAATCCAAGATATTTGAATTCTGTCACTCTTTCTAATGATTGATCATATAATTTCAATCATATAAGAGTTAGTGCTGACTGCAGATAAAGTCCTAATTGTTGGTGATTTTAATATCCATGTTGATAATGAAAAAGATTAGTTGGGATCAGCATTCATAGACATTCTGAACTCTATTGGCGTTAAACAACTCACACTCGCGCCCTATTTTATTTCATATTGCTTGGCGGGAAAATACTCAATACTTGGTAGGGGCTCGTTTTGCTTGAATTACTGCCTCAGTTCGGCGTGGCATGGAGGTGATCAGTCTGTGGCACTGCTGAGGTGGTCTGGAAGCCCAGGTTTCTTTGACAGTGGCCTTCAGCTCATCTGCATTGTTTAGTCTCTTGTTTCTCATCTTCCTCTTGACAATACCTCTTAGATTCTCTCTGGGGTTCAGGTCTGGTGAGTTTGCTGGCCAGTCAAGCACACCAACACCATGGTCATTTAACCAACTTTTGGTGCTTTTGGCAGTGTGGGCAGGTGCCAAATCCTGCTGGAAAAATGTATTTAAACTTCTGAATGTCAAACTTGATCAAAACAAGTGCAATATTTTCCTCTAGGGGGCGGTAAACTGCACAATCTTTGTAATGCTTTGCAAGCTTTTTCTCAATTGTTCCATTTCAATAACTTTTCTTGTGCTATAGTTCTGTGAATAGAACCAACATCTAAATGTTCTTTTATGAACCAGTAATAAGACATACCCCTTCGATGCTGAATCTCTGACAGTGAAACGTTGAAACAACTTTATATCGGTAACGTCTGTACACGAAATAATGTGTATTGACGCAATAACGTGTATACGCCTTATATCTTCTGTACACGTTGCGTGTAAAGACATTTAATATATATATATAATCTAGCATATAAATATTTACAGGTGAAAGAATATGACATTTGAATGCATTTTGCTTGAAAATGCACTACTTTGATAAAAATGCATTTTTCTCAGTTTTTTTGTCCAAAATGTTGTATTTCTGATGAAACCTATGTGCATTCAAGTGGTGATAAAACATGAACACATCTTTATTTTGATATATAATATGTTCATATATTCATAGCAGAAAATATTCTGAGGGCCGTCAAATTTACGTGAAAAAATGCTGGCGGTGGCTGACAACATTTTTTAAAAACAGCTGGCGGGGAAAGAGTTAAGAACTAATCATCCAAGTTTTCAATGCATTTTCCTTTCTGTCTTCTTCTTCTGCTGCTTTGTAAGTGTCACGGTGCACACAGCAGGGAGGAACGAGGAACACGGAGACGAGGATAAACTTCAAAATAATAGTCTTTAATGAACTCAAGCAGGGCAGGGCAGGGCAGGGCAGGGCAGGGCAGGGCAGGGCAGGGCAGGGCAGGGCAGGGCAGGGCAGGGCAGGGCAGGGCAGGGCAGGGCAGGGCAGGGCAGGGCAGGGCAGGGCAGGGCAGGGCAGGGCAAGGCAAGGCAAGGCAAGGCAAGGCAAGGCAAGGCAAGGCAAGGCAAGGCAAGGCAAGGCAAGGCAAGGCAAGGCAAGGCAAGGCAAGGCAAGGCAAGGCAAGACAAGACAAGACAAGACAAGACAAGACAAGACAAGACAAGACTGACTCAGACAGGAACACCGAGGAGTAACGAGTAGACCAGACGAAAACTAACTAAACAAGCATGAACTAAATACACATGACAATAACAGATAATTACACACACCTGAACTGAATAAACTAATAAACACACAGAACAAGGACAGGAACAAGACCAAATAAGGAAACAAGAGGCGGGAACACATGACACATGACACAGGACACAGGACTGACAGTAAGGGTGCTTGACAGACGTCACGTGTGCATCTCCGCCACCTACAGGCCTGGAGCCAGGATCGGCGGCGTCTTCTCTCAGTTGGCAAATGAACTTATTTCCGCCAGCCCCTGAGAAAGAAAGAAAGAATATTTGCATATAAACTAAATTGTTTTAATAAGATTTGTTGACTTTTATGTCAGTATTGTCAGGTTATATAAGTATATACTGTATATACACAAGTATGGCAGCCATGTCACCCTGCAGCCCAAGACCGGTCACCCACTGAAGCTAAGCAGGGCTGAGCCTGGTCAGAAACTAGGTAGCTGTTGGAAGAGGTGTTAGTGAGGCCAGCAGGGGGCGCTCACCCTGTGGTCTGTGTGGGTCCTAACGCCCCAGTATAGTGACGGGGACACTATACTGTAAAAAGCACCGTCCTTCAGATGAGACGTTAAAAACCGAGGTCCTGACTCTCTGTGGTCATTAAAAATCCCAGGATATCTTTCGAAAAGAGTAGAGGTGTGACCTCGGCATCCTGGCCAAAATTCGCTCATGGCCTCCTGACCATCCCCATACACTGATTGGCTTCATCACGGTCTCCTCTCCGCCAGTAAGCTGGTGTGTGGTGGGCGTTCTGGCGCACTATGGCTGCCGTCGCATCATCCAGGTGGATGCTGCACACTGGTGGTGGATGAGGAGACCCCCCCCCCTCACAATGTAAAGCGCTTTGAGTGCCTAGAAAAGCGCTATATAAATGTAAGGAATTATTATTATTATTATGCAAGTTAAAATGACAAAATAAACCAATAGATCAGTACTTTTTACTTTTAATATTGAAGTACATCAAAAGTCAAATACCTTTGCACTTTACTTCAGTAAAACTGAAAAGGAGTACTTAATACTCTTACTGGAGTAATGTTTTATTAGAATACCTGCACTTTTACTCAAGAAAAAAAAAAATCACTTAAGGCATCAACACAGAATGCCACAGAAACCTAACCGGGCCTCATTTATGAAACACGAGCAGAACAAATTTGTGTGTTAAAGCGTTCGTAAAGCTGTTCTGACGTAACCTTTCGAATTCATGAAAATGTTTGTATTTTCAAAATGTTAGTTGGTACGAGAGAAATGTACACCCTTTGGTGGACACACGTTATTGAATATTTATTGTTAGGCATATGGCCTATTAGTCTTTATTGCATTTATGCAATATACTGGAGCCAAACCTGAGAAAGCAGACCAGAATATTCCACTGCGTTCCTGGACACGCTGTAATTAATAGGCGGGGATTATGCTAATTGTGAATGAGCGTGCACGAGCACCCTATTTACGAATGATTGGAATTCATTAACATACGCATGTTTAACTATCAAATCAGACATTTATGAAGCGTTTGTGAATCCGGAGGAGAGTTTTCGGGAAGGTCTGTTTTACGCGCAAATTACTCAAAGTTTACTCATATATTTACACAAGTTTCATGAATGAGGCCCATTGAACGCGTTTATTTATTTGTTTTCAACACTTTAAAATTTCAGTCACACTGACAATATGTCTCATCTTTTCTTGTCGTTATCAGCATTTTAATCCAACTTGTATATGTCCTGGGAAGGTTCACTTAAAATGGGAAATAACGTCTTTTCCAACTTGAGAACTATACAGTCACAAAGAATTGTTTATTACACAGAATCTGTGCCAATATCATGGGCCATAACTATGTCAGCATCACTTGGAGTGAAGTTTGGGCAAATTTATGTAGTTGCCAGTGCTGATCCCAGCAAAAATATTTATACTTTTGGTTGCAAATGTGACCATATTAGTTGCAGCTAATATGGTCTACCTCCTTTTACCAGCTGCTATCCTGATACAGAAGGATGATGAGTGAAAGATTTGCAGCTAGAGCCTAAAGTTTGTGGACAAACTAAATGTTGGTTTGAGAAGCCATCACCTGCTTTCAGATACAGCAGCATTTACTACACAGAGCCGTAGTTCACTGACAAGTCACGCAAAAATAAATAAATGGCAGATGATATTATTGCACTATTATGAAATCGAATAAATCGTTCGCGATAATGACAGCTGTTTGCGTAGCTTCTCAGTGAACTACGGCTCTGTGTAGTAAATGCTGCTGTATCTGAAAGCAGGTGAAAATACCACATTTAATAACATGTTTTACTCCAAACTCACTTCATAACGTCAATCGAGTGTTTGAAATAAATCCTTCTGTGAGATGAAGTGGCTTCTTACACAGAATAAGGCGGCAGTGGTGTAGTCTACATGATATGCAGGTATACGCCGTATATACACTAGGAAAGGTCAAAGATTTCAGTATACCCACTTAAAAAAGCTCAAGGATATGTAACAACATCGTTCTGTAACAGAACTTTCACATTCATTCATAAATTCACCCGTCAGTGTTGCGAAGCACCGACGTTTTGAAAATCACGCTGTGTTTCTATTGATGACCAGTGCTATTGTGTAACTCTTGCGCAGCACTGAATGTGAATCACTAAAGGAGATATGAAACGTGTTTTCGTAAGTCTGCCCCTGAAGCTGCAGCAGATGACACGAATCGCTTGGATGTTTTAATTGGCAAGGCTTAAAAAAGCTTGCAAATGATAGCGTTTCGTGAGGACACACCAGTGGCCCCATCGGAGCAGTGACAGATCAGTCAACTGTCCCGAGCGTCCTTCACACTGACCTCTGATAGTCATTACCTGACCTGCTCATGATCAAATATGTTAGCTTTGCTTGGCAGCATAAAGGAAAAGTATGCAATTATTTGTAAATTTAACTGAGTGAAGGAGAAAGTAAATGAGGGGAGTTGAAAGATTTCTTATCCTGTGGCTCCCTCTAGTGGACTGCAGTTGTCCTCTAGAGAGGGCGTTTTTGCTCAGCCAATGCATAAGAGTTTACATAGATGGTCACTGGTTTTATAGTAAACAATGTTATAGTACGAGTAAATTGCGTTTTTTGTTCTTCAGTAGATTTAAAGTGTCAACATCTAAATACATTCACACACTTTTGCATATTGTGATAATGCACATAATTCAAAGCCTATTTATCTGTTGCTGGTAATAAATTGATAAAGTAATAAATCTGTGGTTGTCCTTCATAAATAGATTCTAAATTATTATAAAGACCTCTGGACACAGCAGCAGTGGGTGAAAGAAAGAGAAATCACACAGATACAAGCAAATCCATTCATGACTGTTTCCAAATCTTAAAACTGATGTTTTAGAACTAATTGCTCAGAGACAGCGATGTGTAGTGCAACATCTTACGCAAACTGTTAATGGACAAATGAATGCATGCATGACAGTTCGGTCTTCTCCATCATATCTGGACTTAACGCATTCGTAATATTGCCAAAGGTATTCTGGTTGTGGTTTGGTAAGTGAATAATGCATCAGTAGAACTTTAGTGACACTTTTCTGAATGTGTGTGTTTTTTTTTTTTTAACTATGCAAATTAAGTTCCACGGGAGGAAAGAAGGGTGGGCCGCACTGTGTCCCCCGCTCTGATGGAAGCAGCCAATCACAGCACGGAAATGGAGAAGCGCCAGATTGCAATCTCCTCCTCATCGGAAAGAGATAAAGGGATCAAGTCTGTTTCTTTTTCCATAAGATAACATAACCTTGTCACAGCAACACACAACTTACTCACTGCACTTTATTCCCGTATCATTCATGGTATTTATTTAGTTTCTTGCTCATCCTTTGTTAATAAATGTGTTTTATCACACTTGTGTCTTCTTTGTGTTGATGATACAATAAGAGGATCCACAAGTTAACGTTATCTCACCAATCTTTCAGATAAATCAGCTGACCAGTTGCCTTCAGTTTGCATTAATTGTAAATGATTGAATAACCCCTGTTAGGAGTGTTCTCGTGCTGTCAAGGTAAAAGTCCTTGTCTGGTGCTCTGAACTAAGCTGTGCAGGGTAACAGATCATCTGACGGACTCATAAACGCACCATAAGTGACACATGATCCAAAAATCACAACGCCATCAGTGACGTGAGATTTATCAGTCACTATATTTTTTTGAGCTGTGTATTAAAACTGAATTGTACTTTTTGTTGATATTTTCTGTTTTCACTTTAATTTAGAATTATTAGTACCTTTATTGTTTTTGTCATTATTATTATTATTTTTTAATAGGTCTATATAGTTTTTATTACTTTTAGTTTATTTATTAACGGTTATTTAATGTACTTCAAATGAAAGGAAAATGAGAAATGGTGTCCTGGAAGCTCCTTGAACTAAAATATTTTCAGCTAATGTTTATTTCAAATAATAAATCTTTTTCAATGGTTTTAGTTTTAAATAATTTGACACGAGGAGCACAGCATCACAGCAAACGCTCACCTCAGGCAGAGACACGACCGGCGTCTCATCATCGCTGCCCTCCGCTTCTGCTTCATGGCTGTTTTTTTCTCCTTCCTTTTGTGTCCCTGTGCTTCCAAAGACTGTGGCTCCTGTGCCTGACCATGAGAAATTATCATCTGTGGAAATAAACACGTGATGAAAACAGCATACTGCTAACATCGATGCTGACAGCAGCAGTATGATTCCACACTAGCACTCTCATAATACTGACTCATTAGCGGTGTTGGAAATACTCGATTCTCGATGCGATTCTCTCTTCAACGATTCTAGAATTGATTCAGAACATTTCAGAATTGATTCTGAGCTTTAGTGTGAACGCAGCCTATTAAAACTGCCGCTGTCTATGATCTCATCAGTCATAATCAAACAGCAATAATGCTGAGGAAAAAAGAAAAACCCATCACTATGTTTGTCTGTAAACTTTCAGACACTTAAAAGCACTCTCATATACTGAAAACACTTTTTGTTTATCATTTGTAACTGTCTTTTCCCCATTACTTTATATTTTCTTGTATGTCTTGAAGCTATATTTAGTAGGTCAAATTCTTAATTTTTATTTATTAATTTGTAATTAGTTTTTAAAAAAGTAATTATTTTAGTAATTAATTTATTTTGTAATTATTTAAAAACACAATAATCATGATTGTAATCAAATTGAATCGTGAAACCAGTGATGATTCATACCCCTACAATTCATATTACTGCTGCCAGTGAACACACACACACACACACACACACACACACAAAAAACAGACATTATGAATGGTTTGTTTACAGGATAAGATGTTTATGACAGTGTTTGAAATGTTTGAGCTTGGTCTCAAGTTTTGAAAATAAGGCTGAGCGCTAACAAGACATCAGAAAACACAGCCTGTCCAGAAAATACATTATTATGAAATGCAGAAATGAGTGAGTCTTCATGGAAACTGTTCATCATTGACATTTGATGAACAGTTGTAATCTGTGTTAGGACGGTGTTTTCAGAAGTCAAACAGATAAAATTAGATTAAAATACAAATAACTAGGGATGCACCGATACCACTTTTTCCCGCTTCACTTTTTTGTCTAATGAATCAGACTGGTGAAGCGGGAAACACAGGTGAACAGGTGAACAGACTCACCTTTTTCTCCAAATTTCCCTGAAGCCTTTGCCAGTTCTGCAAATAAATTCCAACCCGCAGATGTGAATCCAAAAGACAGACCTGCAGGAGGAAAGCAAACAGCATTCAGCAGATGATCAGTGTGTTTGAGTGAGTGTCTCTGAGCCTGACCTCAGTAAGAACAAGAGGTCATTATATTACATACAGTCAGATGTGCTTTGCAGCAAAATCATTTATTGCCGTTTATGAGTCTGTATGTAATGTCAGAGACTAAACTGTCATCTTCACATTGCTCCTCTTAACAGCAAGAAAATCATCTGTTTGTGGTAAAATAATTGGGGCTGCATCATGAGGTTTTTGAAAGAGAGAAGGGAGGATGTCTTGAGGAAAAGCATTCCACAACCCGAGAGCCACAACACTGAAGGACCTGGCTCCCGTAGTCACATAAGGGTGAAAGTCCCGCGCTACAAGATCTTAAAGTGTCATGAAACCCTAAAACACATTTTTTGAGATGTTAACATGTATGAACAGGTTGCACATCTGTGAAAACAACAATATCACTCATTATGTCTATTATCAAGGTAAAAGTGGATATTGTTTCATTTTTTGGAGCAATTTCGTTCTTCCGGTTCAAATAGCAAAGTTGAACCAATGTCACAAAAAGTGACGTAAATGCGTTAATTTGCAGTGGTGTTTGGGTGCCGTGGCTGGAGAGTATGCGTCTATGTCATCAGTTTTCCGAGCTTTTCTCAGTATTATTCATGAGAATTAACTCTTATGATCCAATCACTGCACTGTATTATGCATGAGGTTGTAGTGTAGTGTCAGAGTAATTTGACTGCAGCCAAATCTCGAGTTCCTTGATGCAAGTTGTTAATGTAGGCAGAGGAAACACTGAGGTGGAAGGTGTGCTAAAATAAATCTGAATGCCATCACCATAACAGTGGAAGTTGAACCCATAGCATTTGATTATTTGAAAAATAGGTAACATAAATTGTGAAAAGAAGAGGTCCCAAGACAGAACCTTGAGGTACACCAGACCTGATGGATTTGGTGAATGATTTCTATTTCTGGTATATAACAAATTGTTGCCTCCCTGTAAAATAGGAGGATAACCAATCAAAGGCTGTGCCAGTAATTCCAATTTACGAAAGCTGTGACAGGAGTATCTCACACAGTGTCAAAAGCTGAGGTGAGGTCTAACAGAAGGAGAGTGCTAAAAGTGCCAGAATCAGAAGCTAGGAGGCAATCATTAAGAACCTTAACCAGGGCTGTTTCAGTACTATGTAATGGATGAAAGCCAGACCGGAAGGGCTCATAGAGGTTGTGTGCTGTTAAATAGGCCTGTAACTGGAAGGCAGCAACTTTTTCTAATATCTTAGAGAGAAAACAGAGGTTTGAAATAGGCCTGTAGCTACTTGGGGATGAAGGATCAAGACCATGCTTTTTAAAAACTGGGCTGACAGCAGCAATCTTAAGCTTAGATGGTACATTTCCAGATGACTTAGATGTATTAATAAAATGAGTGATGGGTAGTGACAAAGCAGTCAAGAAATTCTTCAGTAAAGAGGTAGGTGTGAAGAGATGCTGTGAGTAAGGCATGAAGAGAGAGGTTCAGTAGTGGAAACAGAGGTATGGTGTGGATAGGTATGAGGCGTTTTACTGTAAAAAAGTTCAGGAAACATTTGATCAGAACCCTCTAGAGGCTGTACGGGAGGATGAACGGGAGGCTGAATGGGAGGCTGAGTTTATTTTGGACTTATTAATGAATATAGATAAATAAGATGATCAAGCGGCATTGTACAACTTTCCTGTACTGCTTAATGTGTTCAGTATTTGCCAAGGAGTGAACGGTCAAGGCCAAAAGGTGCTGAAAACACCGCAAACATGCAAGTTGGAGTGTAGCTAACATTTTTCGATTTTCTTCTCAAATACGTATAATACATGAGTCTGATTTCTTTCACAAAGCTACTAAATCTGTCATCAAACCTTCTCAGTGATGAACTGTAATGAATCCAGACATGGATCTCGTAGCACAGAGGATGCATAAATGCATTTATTCAGCAAGAACAAAGCAAACATTTCACATGATTTTTACTGGAGTAAACATTAGGAATCAGACTGCTCTGAGAGAAGCTTCTTAAGGTTTAACTGACACTCACCTGTAGCTTCGCTGGAGTCGCTCTCACTGCTTCTCTTGGTAGAGAGGCTGCCGTCAGCCACCGGTGTGTCTGTCTGACGCTCTTCTGCTCCGCCGCCGCTCGTGTCCACAGCTGCTGCATCATGGGAAGGCTTCACCTGAAGAACTGGTGCTGTGTTGTGAAGATCGGGAGCACACCTCACCTGTGCCTGCCGCAGCTTCTGGAGCTCAGTGTTCTGCTCCGACGGTGAGGAAACTGAGCAATAAACAAACAAAAACTAGATTAACTAATGCAACAACAACTGTTAAATGGATAGTTCATTCCAACACGAAAACTGCCATCATCTACTCACTCTCATGCAGTTCTACAGCTGTAACACTAACAAAACGACACTTTTTCAAAGTCACTGGGGTCTAAACCACATTGTTCACAATGGCTTTATACTTTGCTGTGAAACACAAACGCTGAGATGATCTCATTTTGTGTTCCACAGAAGGAATGAAGTCGTACAGGTTTGGAAGGATGAGACTGAGTTTTCATGTTTGGATGAACTATCCCTTGTAGTGCTCACCTCTGGTTGAGTAGTGTTTTCTGAAGCAATCAGAGTCACGTGAAACCAACAAGTTTCAAAGCATGCATCAGATGGACAAAACTACTCTGATCGTTTCATTGGTCAACACACATTTTACACCCAACGTTAAATCAGTAACTCTACAAAGACACACACATGCAAACACTCATGCTCTCTATCAAACAGTGAGATGAAGCATTTGCAGCTCTCATACGTTACTCACACTCATCAGACCTGCACTGCATCAGTCAGCTCCTCACACATCAGTACTGACTCTCACGGATGACCATGATGAGCCACGCTTAAATATGTGGAAAAGAGTTGAGTGACACACTGATGGGCAAAATGAGTGAACGAGAACTGGTTTCTTTTATATTGACTTGTGCTGCCAATATATTTACTGTAATATACAGGACTATTGATTACACTCAAAGTCCATACACCACAAACAGTTCTCGCTGGATCTCCTTCAGGTTTCTCATACAGAAACTGTTGTGTGCCATCAAGATCACACGAAGATTGCGATTCAGATTGTGCATCATGATTGTGTGTCACAAGATGTTGTGATTGTAGTGTTTTATTGGTTGTTTTCTACCCTCTTCCCACCCTCTACTCTCCCACTTTTCCACAGTTTTACATGCCCATTTCTTGAGTCTTTTTCAGATCTAAGGTTTGAAAGACCAGTGCTGAAACAGGGGGGTTTCATGACACTTTAAGGAGCGAACAGGAGCATAAGGCTGAAGTAAGTCAATAAGTTATACACAAGGATACCGGAAACCAATGAAGGTGATTGAGGATTGGCATGGATTTTTGCCAATAGTTTTTCTGGGTTGTGTCCGTTACTGGAGCAGCTGAGAAGGGTCCGCTGTCATTATACAGTGTGAGAGCAGGCTCTAGAGGCGGAATCACTGACCAGGGTTCCCGTGGGTCCTTAAAAAGCCTTAAATTTAGGTGTATCAAATTTAAGGCCATAAAAAGTCTTAAATTGTACAAGAAAGTCTTAATTCTGATTTCAAGTGTTCTTAAATTTGGGGACAGAAATTGTGATATGGCTTAATGTGATGATTACATTTAAAAAAGCTATGATTTTGTGAAATAAACACGAGCACTGCACGTTTCAAACTGCAGTGCTGCGCTGCTTTGTGTACCGTCTTTATCAGGGAAACGGTTATATTTCTGCTGTTCTGAAAGCGCCACCTGTTGGCAGAGAATGAATGTGCATTTTCAGTAAGCCTGTGTTTGTTTAAACCAAAGTGAAAATCAGCTCATGTTTTTGACATGCTTAGCTGTAAACGAAGAGTTTATTTGCAAAAACAGATAAATCTTGTTTTTTATTATGCCATCACGTTTTTATTGTGTTTTATTGTGTTAGTTAGCTGTATTTTTGAGTAATTTTTAGCCTAATCAAAAAAACCCAACTGCAGTTTGAGAATAATTGCAATGCACAATGAAAAAAACTAGATTTTTGAAAATTGATAAAAACGGAGTTATCTGTTTTTCCAAATGAACTGTCACGGTTCATGGGTCCATGTGCTCATTCTGTATCTGTGTGTGTGGGTCCGCTCGTTGTCAGCGTTGCCTAGTTACCGCGCACCTGACGAGGTAATCAGAGCGGTCACAGTTGTAGCTCGTCTGCACTGCCTATATCTGGCTGGCGTTTCTGTGGCGTGTTGTCAGATCGTTGTTGCTCATGTCCTGTCTTGCTCTCTGTCAGTCCTTCTAGTTCCTGAGTCTGTTTTCGTCTGGTTGCTGTTCTTGATTCCTGGAGGATGCGGACTGGTCGGAGTGATTTCTCTGCCTGAGCTGGAGACTCTGCACTGCCGGATTATATGCACTTCTACTGTGGCTGTGTTTTGGAGTTGTCTAATAAAGACTATCTATTTCACTCGCAGTTGGATCTTGAGTTTCTGTTTCATGACATGAACTCTTCAAATATTAACTGGTGGATCGATAAGAAGATAATGC
Organism: Onychostoma macrolepis; assembly: GCF_012432095.1. Classification (NCBI taxonomy): domain Eukaryota; kingdom Metazoa; phylum Chordata; class Actinopteri; order Cypriniformes; family Cyprinidae; genus Onychostoma; species Onychostoma macrolepis. The sequence goes on from NC_081163.1 coordinate 36,889,659, forward strand.
ATTATAAAAATATAAACAGCAAAATGTATTTATATGTTATTTAATTAATATAATAATTTATTGATAATTACTGTTTAGATTAATTTAATAACTAATACTTTTGACTCATCCATTTTCTTAAAAATGGTTTAAAGCCTGAAGTGTATCATTTTATAAAACTTTTTGTTTTAGTGAAAACTTGTATCTCAACTGTAAATCATGATTTTTAAAAGTTATTTTACAGCTTAATATGTTACTATAGACATTGCCTTACCCCACTCCTATAGTATTAAATAGATTTGTGCAGGTCTTAAAAAAGGTCTGAAAAAGTCTTGAATTTAAGCTTAAAAATCTTGCAGAAACCCTGCCGACACCTAGCGTTTGTTGTGACACGTGACACTGCGCACTACACAGTGCAGGATACTTCAAACATGGATTTAAATGTAGCCGACAGAAAATCCTGCAGCGCTACAGAGCGCCTTTTACATAGTTTGCCATTGTCACACAGAACACCTCCATAGCTCCCTCTTTGGGCCATCAGAGTGCTCCATCACTGGAGTTCTGATATAGTTCTTTTCGCACTACATTTCCCATAAGCCCCGTACTTGGTACTGATCACCTTTGACACCTGAACCTTGTTACCCCAGCTATTTATAGCACGCTCATGCCAAGGCCCTTTGTGAAGTCTTGTTTTGCCCCGGTGAACATTACTGAGTGTTCATTTCTTGTATTTTGGACAGTCTTTTGTTGTTACCCTGCCTGCCTATCATCTTTGAACTCTTGCTGCCTGCCTCTTGGACTATTGCTTTCATTTTTGGATTACAGTTATTGTTCGCTGCCTGCCCCGACCTTGGCCTGCCTGTACTCTATGTTTGATTGCCACCTGCCCCAACCTCATGCCTGTTTAATGTTTGCGATTCTGTCTGCCCTGCTCTGTTGCCTTGCCTGTGCTTTGACCACTGCCTGTACGCTTTATTAATGCTTAATTAATTGCTTTATTAATCTCTAATAAAGCTGCAAATGGTGTATTGTACATATTTATTATGTATATAAATAGACACACATGCCTGTATATACTCAAGAAAAATATATTATATTTGTATATTAAATTGATTTAAATATAATATAAATATAACTATATGTAAATATTTTCAAAATATATACTGTATGAGTGTGTATTTATATATACATAATAAATATACACAGTACACACAAATATATTACGCTAACAAAAACTTTTATTTTGGATGCGATTAATCATTTGTCCCAAATCATTGTTAATGCACATAATGACTTCACCCCAGTCTGTAAAATTGTGTATTATGCATTTATCAGCGAAACGTTTGTCTTTCTGTGGCTCTAATAAAGTCTGTATGCTTCATTTATTGAGCTTATTTCACTGAAACTTTATTTATTAACAATATTAAACGCTTGTTTTCATGGTCAATTACAGGTCGTTTCATAGTTTTCCCTCTTCCTATAGGTGCATATCATTATACGCTTGTTAAAATGATGATTCGTCCGTTTCTGTTAGTCCCACCCACAATGTTATGTTTATGACGTAAGGATATAATAGTAAAATGCACGCGTTTGTGAAGTTAAATTTGAAAATAGCCTAGTGAAGCAAACATAAATCAGACCACCTGAGGGCGCTGGATTTATCGATCGGAAACTTCTGAACCAACCATCATATTAGCATAGGTACAGTGTTTGATCCGCTAAACAGATGCGTCCTTTGTGGAAAGAAACACATAAACATTGTGCTAGATCCTGGTCGCCACAACAAACTGTATAATTTACAGCTGCGCACTTTCTGCGGTCCTCGATGCGCGTGAACTGACAGAGACGTTTGATTATGAAATCATCAGCGAAGCCCCGTTGTTTCACACTGAGGTAATGCTTTTTAATAAACTTCCTTTAGTTAACGTTAGTTAATGCATTAAATAACATTAGCAATACATTTGTTACCGCGTTTATTCATCTTTGTTAACCAGCTCAGGCAAATGTTAACAATGTTACATTTTTAAATGTTAACTTTTAATTTTAATAATGTCCTATTAGTAAATTTTGAAATGAACATTAACATAACAAATTACTAATGTTAATGCATGCTTTAGAAGTACTTTGTAATGAACCGGGTGCTGTATTTTTTGTTGACAATTTGACATGCCGTTTTCATATGCTACACACCTGGCCCACCCAGTTTTATGTAGGCCCACCCACTTAAACATTTCTGGCTACGCTAGCTGTGCAACTGACATATTTTGTTATTTTGATTAGATAATCATCAAACGTTCTAAAATAGAAGCAAATAAAGTGTGAGAGTATACATACAATATCCATATGTATGTAATTTCAATGCTATGTCCATTATGTAGATATTTAAAGATGGCCATCTTTAAGCATGACAGTTGAATTGAAATGGTCACACTTTACAATAAGAAGATTAAAAAATTTATATAACATTAAAATGAATGAAAGCTGTGCGAGGATTGTTCCTTGTTAGAGAGTGTTTAACATTTTAGTACATTTTAAAAGTTTCGTCTGTTAACATTAGTTAATAAACTATGAACTTAAATTACATGATTAAAATTAATATTACTATTTTTATTCATTTAGTGGTGGTGGTTGAGGAGAGACCCCCCACATGATTGTAAAGCGCTTTGGGTGTATTGCAATACACATTAAAAGCGCTATATAAATGCCTCATTCATTCATTCATTCATTTACAAATTATGGTTCAGTACAGTTTTTTTTTTTTTTTTTTTTTAAATAGTAAAGCATTATTTTAGTTTTCATTCAGTATCCATTCTAAAAACTATCAGTTGATTAATTGGTATCGGCCAGTGTGGTCCAGCCTAGCTGTCGGTATCAGTAAAATCCATGGTCAAACCCATCGGAAAATCCACTCGGTCTACCTCTACTTGAGATGTGATGAAGGCTTGTATAACAGTTTCAGCATCCTGCTGTCTGAGAGAGGATCGAATACGAGGGATATTGCGTAGGTGGAAAACAGCTGTCTTTACCACTTTACCAATGCGACCATTAAATGAAAGAGTGGAATCAATGAGAACACCAAGATTTTGAACTGTCATGGAGAGCATTATCAGGTCACCAACCAAATCTATCAGTTGACTCGTTAGTTTAGAGATAACAGCTTTAGAGCCAATCAGTATTATCAGTTTTACCAGAGTTAAATTAAGGGTAATTTGCCTCCAGCCAAATCTCGAGTTCCTTGACGCAAGTTGTTAATGTAGGCAGAGGAAACACTGAGGTGGAAGGTGTGCTAAAATAAATCTGAATGCCATCACCATAACAGTGGAAGCTGAACCCATAGCATTTGATTATTTGTAAAATAGGTAACATAAATTGTGAAAAGAAGAGGGCCCAAGACAGAACCTTGAGGTACACCAGACCTGATGGATTTGGTGAATGATTTCTATTTCTGGTATATAACAAATTGTTGCCTCCCTGTAAAATAGGAGGATAACCAATCAAAGGCTGTGCCAGTAATTCCAATTTACGAAAGCTGTGACAGGAGTATCTCACACAGTGTCAAAAGCTGAGGTGAGGTCTAACAGAAGGAGAGTGCTAAAAGTGCCAGAATCAGAAGCTAGGAGGCAATCATTAAGAACCTTAACCAGGGCTGTTTCAGTACTATGTAATGGATGAAAGCCAGACCGGAAGGGCTCATAGAGGTTGTGTGCTGTTAAATAGGCCTGTAACTGGAAGGCAGCAACTTTTTCTAATATCTTAGAGAGAAAACAGAGGTTTGAAATAGGCCTGTAGCTACTTGGGGATGAAGGATCAAGACCATGCTTTTTAAAAACTGGGCTGACAGCAGCAATCTTAAGCTTAGATGGTACATTTCCAGATGACTTAGATGTATTAATAAAATGAGTGATGGGTAGTGACAAAGCAGTCAAGAAATTCTTCAGTAAAGAGGTAGGTGTGAAGAGATGCTGTGAGTAAGGCATGAAGAGAGAGGTTCAGTAGTGGAAACAGAGGTATGGTGTGGATAGGTATGAGGCGTTTTACTGTAAAAAAGTTCAGGAAACATTTGATCAGAACCCTCTAGAGGCTGTACGGGAGGATGAACGGGAGGCTGAATGGGAGGCTGAGTTTATTTTGGACTTATTAATGAATATAGATAAATAAGATGATCAAGCGGCATTGTACAACTTTCCTGTACTGCTTAATGTGTTCAGTATTTGCCAAGGAGTGAACGGTCAAGGCCAAAAGGTGCTGAAAACACCGGCAAACATGCAAGTTGGAGTGTAGCTAACATTTTTCGATTTTCTTCTCAAATACGTATAATACATGAGTCTGATTTCTTTCACAAAGCTACTAAATCTGTCATCAAACCTTCTCAGTGATGAACTGTAATGAATCCAGACATGGATCTCGTAGCACAGAGGATGCATAAATGCATTTATTCAGCAAGAACAAAGCAAACATTTCACATGATTTTTACTGGAGTAAACATTAGGAATCAGACTGCTCTGAGAGAAGCTTCTTAAGGTTTAACTGACACTCACCTGTAGCTTCGCTGGAGTCGCTCTCACTGCTTCTCTTGGTAGAGAGGCTGCCGTCAGCCACCGGTGTGTCTGTCTGACGCTCTTCTGCTCCGCCGCCGCTCGTGTCCACAGCTGCTGCATCATGGGAAGGCTTCACCTGAAGAACTGGTGCTGTGTTGTGAAGATCGGGAGCACACCTCACCTGTGCCTGCCGCAGCTTCTGGAGCTCAGTGTTCTGCTCCGACGGTGAGGAAACTGAGCAATAAACAAACAAAAACTAGATTAACTAATGCAACAACAACTGTTAAATGGATAGTTCATTCCAACACGAAAACTGCCATCATCTACTCACTCTCATGCAGTTCTACAGCTGTAACACTAACAAAACGACACTTTTTCAAAGTCACTGGGGTCTAAACCACATTGTTCACAATGGCTTTATACTTTGCTGTGAAACACAAACGCTGAGATGATCTCATTTTGTGTTCCACAGAAGGAATGAAGTCGTACAGGTTTGGAAGGATGAGACTGAGTTTTCATGTTTGGATGAACTATCCCTTGTAGTGCTCACCTCTGGTTGAGTAGTGTTTTCTGAAGCAATCAGAGTCATGTGAAACCAACAAGTTTCAAAGCATGCATCAGATGGACAAAACTACTCTGACCGTTTCATTGGTCAACACACATTTTACACCCAACGTTAAATCAGTAACTCTACAAAGACACACACATGCAAACACTCATGCTCTCTATCAAACAGTGAGATGAAGCATTTGCAGCTCTCATACGTTACTCACACTCATCAGACCTGCACTGCATCAGTCAGCTCCTCACACATCAGTACTGACTCTCACGGATGACCATGATGAGCCACGCTTAAATATGTGGAAAAGAGTTGAGTGACACACTGATGGGCAAAATGAGTGAACGAGAACTGGTTTCTTTTATATTGACTTGTGCTGCCAATATATTTACTGTAATATACAGGACTATTGATTACACTCAAAGTCCATACACCACAAACAGTTCTCGCTGGATCTCCTTCAGGTTTCTCATACAGAAACTGTTGTGTGCCATCAAGATCACACGAAGATTGCGATTCAGATTGTGCATCATGATTGTGTGTCACAAGATGTTGCACTCCATGATGCACTCCATGTTCTGTCTTGTGTGAGCGTGCGGTTTCGAGTTCGCTCAGGCCGTGTGCTCTCCTGTCCACGTGTGTTGTTTTGTGTTTGGCCGCATGCTTTTCTTGTTGCCTTGTGTTGTTATTGCACACAGCTTGTGTTATCAGCTGCGTGCTTTCATATTATGTTTTGTGTGAACACACGGCTTATGAGTTTTTTCATTAGCTGCTTGTTTGTGTCTTGTTTTGTTCAAGCACATGGCTTGTGATTGTTTTGCTGGCCATGTGCTTGTGTTTTTGTTCCGTGTGAGCACATGGCTTTTGTCTTGTTTCCATGTGATGTGCTCTCATGTCAATTGTCTTGACCCCGCCCATTTGTTATCTGATTATTGGTTCAGTTCCCCCACCTGTCCTCCCTCATTACCCTCCTCCTTTGCTCCTTATTTATTCTCCTTGTGTTTGCAGTTGTGTGCCAGTTTGTCGTTGCATGTTCCCCAGTTGTATCCTGATATTGCCTTGCCTTACCCTGCCCTGCCCTGTCCTTTGTTCTTTATTTTATTTTATTAATAAAAAGCCCATCTCTCCTGCAAAACTGAGACCTCACCTCATCCCTCTACCAAACCTTGACAGATATGATCACAGATCACAACCTAGATGTGCTCTGTTTGACAGAAACCTGGCTAAAACCAGATGATTACATTACTTTAATTTGCTGATTTTCTATCTGAGTTAGTGCTGGCTGCAGATAAAGTCCTTATTGTTGGTGATTTTAATGATTTTAATAATGTTAATAATGAAAAAGATCAGCATTGAGATTCTCAACTCTATTGGGGTTAGACAACACATGTCAGGTCCTACTCATTTTCATAATCATACTTTAAATAAAATACTGTCACATGGAATTGATATTAATGGTGCTGAAATTCTGCAGCAGAGTGATGATATCTTGGCTCATTATCTAGCCTCATGTATATTCCATTTATCTAAAGCTGCAAATTCAACTTCTTGTTACAAATATGGTAGAACCATTTAGGGATGCAATTTATTATTTTTAATAGCCAAAACCCAGTTTGGCCTGTTAAATACCAAATAAAAATCTTGTTTATGTATACTTTCATGCTTTCTTGTTTGTTGCTTGATTTAAAAAAAAATAAAAAATAAAATCGGTATCGGCCGGTTTGCTTGTAAAAAATCGGTATCGGAATCGGCCATGAAAAATCATGATCGTGCATCACTAGAACCATTACTTCTACCACAAAAGACAGCTTTGTTAATAATCTTCCTGACTTGTCTCAATTTCTCAGCAAATCCAATAGCTCTGAAAAACTTGATGATGTAACAAACTATGGACTCTCTCTTTTCTAGCACTTTATATACAGTTGCTCTTTTATGCTTACAGAAGATTAAGGAAAACCGTGTGACACTGTGGTATGACGAGCATGCTTGCACCCTAAAGAGAGCAGCCTGGACAATGGAGCGCAGCTGGAGTAAAACAAAACTAGAGGTATTTTGTATTGCATGGAGGGAAAGTACTTCTACTTACAGAAAAGCTCTAAAAACAGATAGATCTGCTTATTCTTCATCTCTTTTAGAAGAAAACAAACACAAACCCAGGCATTTATTCAATGCAGTGCCTAAATTAACAAAAAATAAAGCATCAACAGACACAGACATTCCCCAACAGCACAGCAGTAATGACTTTATGAACTTCTTTTCTTCCAAGATTGATAATATAATTGTTAGATAAAATTCTAACAATGCAGCCAACAGCTACAGTATCGCATTAGATCCCCTGAGGAGCAATACCACTCATTCTCTGCTATAGGAGAGGAATAATAATAATTTTTATTTATATAGCACCTTTCCAGTGCTCAAGGAAGAATTGTATAAACTTGTCAAATCATCAAAATCTACAACATATTAGACCCCATTTCATCTAAGCAACTCAAGGAGATGCTTCCAGAAGTCATAGAGCCTCTTCTGAATATTAATTCGTCAATGTCATTAGGATATGTCCCAAAAACCTTTAAACTGGCTGTTATTAAGCCTCTCATAAAATAAAAAAAAAAAACAACTTGATCCTAGAGAATTAGTTAATAACAGACCGATCTCAAATCTCCCAGACACACTCTGTCAGTTTAATTCTAGATTAAAGACCCATCTCTTTAACCTGACTTACACATAACACACCATTGCATTTCTATAATTCAAATCCAATAAAGGATTGTTAGGCTGCATTAATTAGGTCATCCAGAAGCGGGAACACTTCCCATAACACCCATTGCACTCGCTACATCATAAAAAGAATGGCATCTATGCTAATATTAGTCTGTTTCATTCTTATTCCGAGATCACCGTAGCCACCAGATCCAGACTGTATTCAGATCAGATGGTCAGTGCAGTCACCCAGATCCAGTCCGTGTCCAGACCAGATGATGGATCAGCACCTAGAGAAGTCCTCTACAGCCCTGAATGTCAGCGGAGACCATGTCAACTAGATGCACCCCAAAGAAAGATCCCCTGCAAAGACCTTGTCACCTCGACAACCATCGGCAAAGACCATGGGAACCAGACAAGTCCTCTGCACAATCTGACCTGTGTTACAGCCTGGAATTAAACCATGCCATGCTGGTTTGGTCTGGCCAGAGGATAACTGGCCCCCGACTGAGCCTTGTTTCTCCCAAGGTTTTTTCTCCATTTCTGTTACTGATGGACTTTTGGTTCCTTGCCACTGTCGCCTCTTGCTTGCTTAGTTGGAGACGCTTGACTGATTGCACAGACACTATTGGAAGAGAGCTGAACCGGATGATGACGTCACTGAATCACCATTCAACTGACTTTAACTAGAAAAATGACTCTTTGTTATTGTCCTCTTGCATTATTGACAAAGCATTATCCAAACTGTTTGGCACTGTAATGCTGCTTTGGCACAATCAGTACTGTATAATGCACTATATAAATAAAGGTGACTTGACAAAGTGACGTATATTCACATTTCACGAGTTCACACTTACGTATAATCAAACTGAGTAAAGATATGCGTATTTGGCGTGCTGTCCAGGGAGAGGGCTCCGAGCTCGGCAACACTCCCAAGCCCGGGGCTCTCCCCCTGTGCGGGGAGAGGGGTCCGAGCTCGGTGTTTGGCCCGGCCTCGAAGTGCAGGGGTAGAATGGGCTAAAGGTCTGGAGTCGGGGTGGTGGAGGGATGCTGAAAGTCGAGATAATAGAAGTAGGACGTACTTGGTTATTTATAGGAGATTTCTTGTGCGCTGATTGGATAAATAGTGTAATCACTAATGATTAACTGGCCGTGTTAATTATCTGTGCGTGCTGATTACTGGACTAAAGTTATCTTTCGCATCTGATTGTGCTAATATTGTCAAAAACACACAAGGTTTGCATATAAACACAGTTAGTTATGTCTAAAGTGAAAGTTAACAGTTTTTAACAGTTTTAAAGTTAAAACGGATGCATCTCTGTATATTAGATTAAAGTGACAGCAGACTAATAGTACTAAACATGCTGCCGATTGTCATTAAAGGGATAGTTCACCCAAAATTTAAAATTGTCATTATTTACTCACTCTCATGTTGTCCCAAACTTGTATTAATTTCTTTCTTGTGCTGAACAAAAAAGAAGATATTTTGAAGAATGTGGGTAACCAAACAGTTGCTGGTCCCCCTTGACATTCTTCAAAATAATTTTTATGTTCAAAAAATGAAAGAAACTCATTCTGGTTTAAAACAACTTTAGAGTAAATGATGACACAATTTTAATTTTGGGGAAAAAAATCCCTTTAATGTTAATAAAACAAATTTTTAAAAAATTCACTCACTTCTCTTGACCGAAGAACTTTAATACAGTTGCTTTAATTAGAATCAACACATAATTTATACAGTGAAGTGTATATAATGTTTTATTTTTATATTTGTTCATTCAATTTCTTGAATGCTACTGCTAAATACGCCTACTGTACCTGAAAAATAAAGCAATGTTTGTTTTATTTGAATATTATGTGTATTTGTAAAGTATATCTTTGTTCTTATTTTTTAATAACAAAGATAAAATAAGGACAAAGATTTTTTATCTTTGCCCACTTTGGCTAAAACATCTGCCATTGTTTTTATTTTATATTTTGTAACCTTGTAAGACTTTGTTTTTAAAATAGGGAAAGTAGTTTGGTTGTTCTGCTGAGACAACTTGCAAAATTGTAAAACAACATGACAAAAAATCATGATAAAATCGTGAATAGTAATTTTCCTGAATAAAATCATGTTATGATATTTTTGGCCTATCACCCACCCCTAATTACTACTATTGAATAATTATCAAAAGAAGGCAATTTCACCTTTCGTGTGTTATTTACCGAACAGTCTACACATGGACAAGTTGAATTCCAATAATTGATCACTTTCTGTTTTCCTCGGGAATCATGCCCATGACCTCAGTGATGCTAGATCCATGATCTACTCACAGAGCAGATCCACAACAACCAACTAGTATACAAAAGCCCAAAGTATGCTTCAGTTGTCTTCTTGCCAGGGGGTGTTAACAATCATTTATGTCCATTTTCTACAAATCACTGTGAGTTAGTCCTGAAATTACAATGACTGTCAGCGCTAATAATAGCAACATTACTGGTGGAAGTTGTGGCCAAATGGTTAGAGACTCAGACTTGTAACCAAAGGTTGCGGGTTTGAGTCTTAGTACCAGAAGGGGGAGTGAATGCACAGCGCACTCTTCCACCCTCAATACGCTCCGGGTGTGTGTTCACGGTGTGTGTGTGTGTGTGTCACTACTCCCTGCTGTGTGTGTGCACATGGATGGGTTAAATGCAGAGCACAAATTCCGAGTATGGGACACTATATTTGGCCACACATTACTTTCACTTTCACTTTATGTTAACAGCATGTCGTGTACTCTGATTTTTTTTGGAACTATTTTCATTAAAGAAGTAGAACACAATCAGACAACAGCGTTCCTCAAATTTAAGTCACTTAATATTAATATTTGTATAAAATAAAATAAAGCCATTGTATAAATTCATTTTAATATTTGCAGCTTGAATAACTCAGCATTGAACAAATTGGGAGCAAGACACACTGCAATTGGCTCCAGTCTGCAGGTATTATGGCCAATCACAAAAAATTTAATTGCGCATCTAACGTCTCTGGTTACTGAATGTAACCACGGTTGCCTGAGAGGGGAAGCTTGCTGGCGCATAGGGAAAACACCTTTCTCCTTAGAATACTGAAGTCTGATTCTCTTAACATTACTGCTCTGCAATGGCCAATGGCGCTCAAGCATGTGGAAATTGGGGGGCATGGTGCCCCTTATAATGCAGCACTTGGAACTGGAGTAATGCATTTGCGAGCATTGTCAATCTTAGAACTGAAATAAACAAGAAATCTATTACAAAGGTGTGCAGAGACAGACACATTGGAGGCACTAAATTGGAGGATTTCTTTCATTATTGACAATTATTTGAGAAAAATACTGGGACCTGACAGATACTATTTCTGCTTTATAATCATGTAAGTGTTCCTTCCAAGCGTGGTGGTGTAAACTAAGACCAGAGAGACGCCACCTACGCTCCAACTTACGACAAGCTGTGTTCATTGAGCGCAGCTCATCAGTATAGCAAGCAGCTGAGTGTACAAAGGCCACTGTATGGGCCACGAACACGAACAATTTTCATCACCATAATTGATGGATGTCTAAAATATAAAAATAAGGAGAAGCCTAAAACAGGCCCAATGCCTAGCCCGCGTCTGAACTATGATGTGAAAATTGGCCTGAAGCTCGGCCCTAGGGGCTTAAAAAAAAGTCGGCCCCGTCGGGCACGGACTGAAATTCAGGTCTCTATTCTGAACAGTGCTGAAAGCACTTTAGGCACGTAGCCCTTCCTTGGCTTAAGAATGACTCATTAACATTAACACATTAACATTAGTCATTAACACCAAAGCTCAAGCAGGATTCGTTGACTGAGAGAACATGTATATCTCAGATTCATTTGACAGAAGCGAGCACAAACAGAAGCGCTGTCTCGAGAGAGAGCACTCTGAGCGAGGCTGATTGTAGTGGCACAAAAGAGGGGCATGTCATGGTGTTCAAGACCAGAGTCAAAACCCAGGTGGGGAGGGTTGAGCCCTCTCACGCCGCGGTGAAATTTAATCACTAAATAATTTTTGCCAACTCACTACCTGTCAATTGAGCCGTTTGCCTTGGAGAGGACGTCCCTCCTTGGAGGAATAAGCCAGGGAGGGCTCAATAACATCTCAAGAAGGTCCGGGAACCAGGGCTGGGTGGGCCATTTCAGCACAACTAGCAGAACTGGTTCTTCCTCCAGTCTGATTCTGCACAGTACCTGATGTAGGATGTTCATTGAAGGGAAAGCATATTTGTAAAGCTCGTGGCCAAGGGTGGGCGAGAACGTCCACTCCCAGAGTTGAGGACTCGGTCATGGAAGAAAACCCCAGACAATGACTGTTCTCCGCTGATCCAAAAAGATCTAACTCTGCACGTCCAAATACATTCCAGATCATTTCCACTGTCTGAGTGTGGAGTCTCCACTCCCTCTGAGTCACTCTTTGCCTTGATAATATGTCCGCCCCACAGTTCAGGTGGCCTGGGACATGAGCAGCATGAACGAGAGAAGACAGAGTCTTGAGCGAGAGAAGAGAGAGCGAGAGGATGCCTCCCTGGCGATTTATATACACTACCACTGAAATGTTGTCCGTGTAGATGAGAACATGTGTATGATGAACTTAAAGGGTTAGTTCACCCAAAAAGGAAAATTAGCCTGTGTTTTACTCACCCTCAAGCCATCCTAGGTGTATATGACCTTCTTCTTTCAGACGAATCCAGTTGGCGTTATATTAAAAATTGTCCTGGCACTTCTAAGCTCTATCATTGTAGTGGGCAGGTGTTTCTCTTTAACAGTCTAAAACGCGTAAAATAAAGCGCGAGCATCCGTAATAAAACATGCCTCACACAGCTCCGGGGGGTAAATAAAGGCCTCCAGTAGTGAATCCATGTGTTTTTGTAAGAAAAATATCCATATTTCAAACGTAATAAACACTTTTCTATCACTTCTGCTGACTTTTGTATGCGGAAGCGTTCCGGCGGATGACGTAGGACGTATGCGTCACGCGTGTCTCTGAGATATGTTAGTCTCACGAGTTTAAGGAAGCAAAGTTTCCTTACTTTAGCAAAGGAAAACCAGTCTCCTCTTGGCTTATATCGAACTTCTCGAACAATTTTCTTTACAAAACCTTGTTTTGTGTTTCTAATTCGTGACTGACGTTTTGCTTTGTTCTATCTCCGCGTTCGTTACTAATCACGCAACGCCGACATCCTACGCCATCCTCCGGAACTGCTTCCGCGTATGACAGATAGTGGAAGTGACAGAAAAGTGTTTATTACATTTGAAATATGGATATTTTTCTGACAAAACGCATGGATTCGCTACAGGAGGCCTTCATTCAGCCGTGTGAGGCACGTTTTATTACGGATGCTTGCGCTTTATTTAATGTGTTTTGGACTGTTAAAGAGAAACACCCGCCCACTACAATGATAGAGCTTAGAAGTGCCAAGACAATTTTTAATATAACTCCGATTGGATTCGTCTGGGAGAAAAAAGGCATATACACCTAGGATGGCTTGAGGGTGAGTAAAACACAAGCTAATTTTGATTTTTGGGTGAACTAAACCTTTAAGCATAAACACTCAAGCTCCAGGTGAACTGCCTTGAGCTCCAGGCCGTTTATGTGCTATTTTTCCTCCTCAGCTGACCAAATGCCATTGCAAAGGGTTCCCCTGCCTGTGCACGAAGCATCTGTCATGATAACTCTCCTCTCACAAATCTGACCAAGTGGGACACCGTTGGCCTCATTTATCAATCCAAGGTAGAAACAAGCGCACGAATCAACTTACGACAGAGTTCACGTGTGATTTATGAAACATTTGTATGGCGCCAATCCCATCGTACAAAAGCTTGTACGTTGATAAATGTGGCGGCTGAAAACAATCGTCATTTAAATATCATGCCCCTAAAAACACCCTGGTTTAGAAGCCTCGCCCCTAGAGTTTATGAAACGGAGAAACGTAACCCGGCCAAAAAGAGGAAGTAATCTCATGAAAGAGAAATTTATCTTACTCTAAAAACACCCTTTAACCTTATAATTGCATACAATGATGAAATCCCTTTCATTTCCTAAAAACCTAAGCAGTTGAAAGTGGAACCCCGCTGTCAGTGAAATTGACAATTATGATTTGTGAAAATTCTATCCATCAAAATTAATACTCATGAGCAAAATAATGCAACCCTTTTATACACAATCCCAGCTGAGGAATAAACAAAACGATGGGTCAATTTCTTTAAAAAAAATCAATTTCTATACTTTTTAACCTCAAATGTTCATCTTGCACTAGCTTGACCTCACACACTACGTAATGATGCATGCGTAATTCAGGCAGAAGTACCGGATCCAGTGTTTACAAAGCTAACGTGCAAAGAAACAAATGATATCAATGATGTCAGACGATTTTGAAGTTGGAGGAGAAAATGAGATCGAGTTTTTGGCCCTACCCTACCTTTTTGAACCGAAGTACACAGACAAAGAGCTAACCACACATGACCTTTCCAATATGACTACGTAATGCATAAAGTTGCAGACGCACATCGCAGAGCTAGTGCAAAACGAGCATTTGTGTTTAAAAGTAAATGTTTTTTTTTTTTTTTAGAAAATGCCCAATTGTTTCACTAGATAAGACCCTTATTCCTAGGCTGAGATTGTGTAGAGCCCTTTGAAGCTGCATTGAAACTGCATTTTGGACATTCAACACATTGGCTCCCATTAAAGAGCACTATATGGAGAAAAATCTTGGAATGTTTTCCTCAAAAACCTTCAATTCTTTTTGACTGAAGAAAGAAGTACATCTTGGTTGACACCTTGGAGCAAATTATTAGGATATTTTCCTTCTGGAAATAAAATAATCCTTTAGGAAACACTGCGGTAAAGACAGTACAGAATAACCACACAAAAACTTAACTCTGTACAGGTATCATATCAGTTGGTCTGTTGGCAGAAATAGCTCTATTTGTAAGGGAAATCATCAGCAGAAGAGTCAGCAGCCGACTGCAATACTGGAAAACTGGTGCTACATGTACGATATATAGAAGAAACAAAATGCTTGTACTGTAACAATATAGCTGAGATAATAATAATTGGAAGGGCAAATTCCTGTAATGACACCTGCTGGTGTCATATTTAAAGATGGAAAATCACTTTACAAGACACTCACTGCAGAGTACCTGAAGGACTCCGAAGTCTCTGGGGCACCTTATTGTAAATTCTACTGAAGCTTCAAAGAAACAGCTAAAAGTTAGCAGATATTAAATCATGCAAATATTTGGATTGAGAACAGGGGAGTAATATTGGGTTATCACATTAGGTCTCTCGGCTCATGCCAGTCAAGCCAGTAAAGCTTTTGCCATGTTGTTGCAGGAATCAGAAACTGAGTGGATGAAAACCAGTCTATATACGATAGAAATACTTCTTTGGAAAACACGCACACCAATAACCTACACAATAAGAATGTGTAGAATGTTGACAGTAAAAAAAGTAAATAAACTACCTAGAACCTAACCCAGAGATTCACTTAGCTCCAACCTTGGTTAAACACACCAGAAGCAGCTCATCATAATCTTTAGGACTACTTAAAGGTGCAGTAGGAGATCTCAGAAAATGCTAACTTTAGCCTGGTAGCACTGAAAGTGAACGTCCCACCCTCCCTGCAAATCGCTGTCTGAAGCCACGCCCCCTGAAGGCATATACGCACACACACCAGACAACTAGAGACAACATTATTACAATACATCTTGTGTCATTCACCGGTAAGAAAACTTTATAGTACAGTTAGTAAAAGTACTACAATACCAGGAAGGAAGATCAGGTTGTTGATGTTTGCCTGCCATTATCGCTCTGTCTGCACAGCGTACGTGATCGCGCTGATGACGTATCCTGTCTGCACGAACCGGGTGCGCAGAGGTATGCAAATACATATGTTGACAGGCAGGTAGGAAAGTCAATAAAAATGCTTGGAACAAGCATTTTGATTGGACGAACATTTCTTGGTCCTACGCCATCCACAGAATATATAAATACTGAATAAATACATTTAGGCCATTTAACTTAATGATTGCTATTGGGATGTGAAGAGACTTTCAACCAGAATAACAAAAAATGTTTCTGAAGACAAATCACCTATTGCACCTTTAAACTGCAGACAGGCATGTTTGGAGCAGGGTGATCTAAACGCAGAGATACAGTTTTACTTGTAACTATGGGTCACAGAACATAGCTTACTTGTTGGTATGCTGAAAGGAGTCCCAACTGAAGACTGGCTGCTCACTGCCGGTCCAGAGGTCTTCAGTCTTAAGACAGCTGTTTCCTCATCTTTTGAGCTGGAAATTATAACAGGACATTTTTCTTTTGATGGCAAATGGCTTCCAAAGGTCTTCTGCACAGAATCTGACTCAAAGTCACACTTTGGGGGAGAGACCAAATTCTTGGTGCTTTGAGCGCCAAGCTTTGCCCCAGGTGTCTGACAAAGATCTTTATCATCACAGTTTAATTTGGACTGGTGACTGAAAAGGTCTTGCTTGTTTTCTTCTCCTGTTGAGACCTCAACAAAATCAGGCAGTGGCACAGGCTCAAACCGAATATTGTCATTCTCCTCAGTTTTGTACATTTTATCATCTTGATCACCAGAGATGTCTGCCTTGGTGCCGGAATGAAACTGTGTAAAGAGCTGCTCGCCAGCACCTGCAAAGCCTTTGAAAGCTGGATCCTTCTGGCCAAACTGAAAACTTCCTGGTGACTTTGCCAAGTAAGCGAAACTAATCTCCTCTTTACTGGTAAACCTAACACCTTTCGTTTCATGACCATCAGCATCTACAGACTGTTCTGAGGAAGTTGGGGCTGCCTCTTTTTCTTTCTCTTTGTGAAGCTCAGCAATATTTTTGAGGAGGTCAGATGCAGATCCATTTTGGGACTGTCCGTCTGATGGTTTTGCCTCAGATTCTGCAATGCCAAACTGAAATACGGCAACAGGCGTCTGGATCTGCATTTTCTGCATGGAAAACGGAAAACTGGAACTGCCTGATGACTTTTCAGCCTCAGTTGTGGAGCACTCACCAGAGATGTCTGCCTTGGTGCCGGAATGAAACTGTGTAAAGAGCTGCTCGCCAGCACCTGCAAAGCCTTTGAAAGCTGGATCCTTCTGGCCAAACTGAAAACTTCCTGGTGACTTTGCCAAGTAAGCGAAACTAATCTCCTCTTTACTGGTAAACCTAACACCTTTAGTTTCATGACCATCAGCATCTACAGACTGTTCTGAGGAAGTTGGGGCTGCCTCATTTTCTTTCTCTTTGTGAAGCTCAGCAATATTTTTGAGGAGGTCAGATGCAGATCCATTTTGGGACTGTCCGTCTGATGGTTTTGCCTCAGATTCTGGAATGCCAAACTTAAACCCGCCAACAGGCGGCGGCATAGAAAACGAAAAATTGGAACTGCCTGATGACTTTTCAGCCTCAGTTGTGGAGGACTCAAACTTGAAGCCTTCTGAGGATGCTTTATCCGTACTTGTGCCGAACTGAAAAGCAGTGCCTGAATTGAAATCGGCATTAAATCCTGTCTCAGCAGGTTGGCTGCAAGAATCAGAGATCTTGTTTTTCATATTTGGGTTTGCTGTCTGACATGAAACACAATGGCTAGATGAACCTTCATTTCTTACCAAGCAAGTGTCACAATCCCACTGTCCATCTTTTTTACAAAACATGGCAGCTAGCCCAACTTTCGATGATGCATTAGTTTTTTCAGTGCTGCAGGGGGCTTTGCAAGAAACGCATTCAGTTGCTGAGGCATCATTCCTCACTAGGCAGGAGTCACAGTCCCACTGACCCTCTTTCTTGGCAAACTGAGCACCAAATCCAGTGCCCACTTTCTCTTGTTGTGGTGCATCAGCCTGAATTGTTTTCTTCTCAGCCTGAGCTCCAAAGCCAGCAGATGTCACCACAGCATCAGTCAATCCAAACTTAAAAGAAACTGGTATTTGAGATCCAAACATGAAGCCCTTCGAGCTGACATCAGTGCTGGCGGTGTTCTTAGCGGAATCTCCAGAAAGTCCAAAAGAAAACTGTTTGGCAGGAGGAGCCACAGGGCCAGAGCCTTTGGGTTCCTCTATAGGTTTGACCTGTGCTGTAGAAGGAGCTGCACTGTTGCAGGCCACGCACACCGCAGACGTGGGAGCGTTTCTTACACAGCACACGTCACAGTCCCATTCACCCTCCTTCTTGGAAAACAGGGTTTTGAGATCCACTACTTTGGATGAAACCTGAGGTTGTGAAGTTGCGCTTTCCTTTTCAGTCTGTTGGCTTTGCAGGGATTCCGAAATGAACTTTTGAGCCTCCTCAAATTTAACTTTAAACAGCGCCGCGTCTTCTGCTGTTTTAAAACGAATGGCCAACTGCTCAGTCTTCGGCATTTCATCTGCATAATCCATAGCGTACCACACCCAGGATTTGTCAGATCCAGCATTTGGTTTGAGGGCCATGTCAGCAGTGATATAGTGATTGGCGCAGATTTTCAGAACCTGCTCCCTCCTCATCAACAGACGAACTTTCCCGGAGGTTTTGTGCTTCAGGATTTTGATACTGCCAATGCCCCTCTCTTTCCATTCTTTAGCCTCCGAGTCAAATCGGAAGAGTTTTGCTCTCTTGCAGAACATCTCCTCCTCCTCTTCCTCACCAGTTTTCACGTCGACCTTATCAGGTAGAGGCACAATGGGCTCAAAATGAGGCCCATCCTCGTCCTCTTCCACATGGGTACTATCATTGTCACTTTCCCCACTTTTCTCTTCCCGAGCCTCGGAATTCCCTAATGTTGGCTTGGTTCCACTTGTAAAGCTAAACCTTTGGTCGGTGTCGCCAAAAACACTCATCTGGTTCTGAGCACCATCAGTGAATGAAAATCCTGCAGAATTTTTACTTCCAAAGGTAAAGACTTCGCTCTGGCTAGGCAGCTGGTCTTGAGTCTGATGTTTCGGTTCTGATGGTACCTCTGCTTTGGGAGGAATATCTGATGTCAGAAGTCCCAAGAGGCTTTCACTGTTTTTCCCCTGAGCAGAGGAGAAGGTGAAATCACCATTATTGGACTTGAAATTGGAGTTGAACTTGAACGCAGTTGTTGCTGTTGTTGTTTGGGTGACAGCTCCTCCTCCAAAGTTGGGAACCTTAGCAGGTTCACCTGTGAACTGCGGCCCAAAACTCATCTTGGGGTCGACAGCCTTGCTTTCAGTGCTCCTGGTTGGCTGTGTGGATGTAACAGCACATGGCTTAGTGAAATATCCAGGCTCTGGCAATGTTGGATTTACTGTGGGCTGAGGAACATTGTGACCATAATACTCCTCACTGTATGGGGAGAGTAATGTTGTAGCTGGTGACTCAAACCGGATGGGAGGACCGAAGACCTGCTCTTGAGGATACATGCATGCAGGTGTTGACTGGAGAGGTGGAGTGTGTGTTGATTGTTGGTAGGCATTCATATGTTGCTGTGTAGGAAGGCGATTCATCCCGTATACTGGGCCCTGCAGAGGCAAACAAACAATACTTTGATATAGATTCTCTGCCTTTTTAGTGTAAGGTAGAATATATGTGACCCTGGACCACAAAACCCGTCATAAGTAGCACGGGTACATTTGTAGCAATAGCCAAAAATACATTATATGGGTCAAAATTATTGATTTTTCGTATATGCCAAAAATCTTTAGGATATTAAGTAAAGATCATGTTCCATGAAGATATTTTGTATTTCTCACCGTAAATATGTTGAAACTTAATTTTTGATTAGTAATATGCATTGCTAAGGACTTCATTTGGACAACTTTATAGATAATTTTCTCAATATTTAGATTTTTTTGCACCCTCAGATTCCAGATTTATATCTTGTTAAATATAGTTATATCTTGGTCAAATATTGTCCAATCCTAACAAACCATATATTAATGAAAAGCTTATTTATCACAATTTTGAATAGTTGACCCTTATGACTGGTTTTGTGGTCCAGGGTCACAAATTGTGTTTACATGAAAATCCCTCCCGTACCTTTGTTGGTGTGACATTTGCAGCGGTGCGCAGAAGATACTGTGAATTATATGCTGGAGACTGGTTGTAGTACACAGAGGGACCTGTAGTAGCAACTGAGACAAATAAAAGGAATGGTTTTAAGCATGCCTCAGCTATTGCATACACAAGTGGTTTTCTGTTTTTGGGGATGCCCCAGAAATATGGTTCTTACAATATATTAAAAAAAAGTGATAGTGAATAAAAATGACAGGATTTTTATTCTGGGCAAATTTATATAATTCGAATCTTCCAAATTAATTTATTTGCTTTGTGGAACACAGATCTGTATACAGAGATTGTCTGTATATTTGGATGTTGAAAGTGAACAAGATTTGGGGGGCACACTTTGAAAACCACTAGTATACACTTATAAAACCACAAACAAAGACTGCTGATTTGAGGAACTGACCAGTGACAGGAACACCACTGAACGTCTGCGCTGCAGGAAACGTTTCCTGAAGTCCTTCTGCAGTGTAGTTGTCTCGATACATCCTATATGAGGATGCTGTGGCATCTGAAGAATTATGGTGTAGGTCATGAACCTCATTCTGCGTGAGATGAAAAATAAAACAAGAAATTATGAACACTAAAATTTGAAACTCACCTGATTCAGTTTCATAAAGAGCTGAATGAATTTTACCCATACCTACACAAAACCACAGAAAAAATAAAAAATACACTTGAAATGTTCACATTAAAAATTAATTTCCAAAACACTTGTTTTCAGCGGGTGCTACAGGGCTTTTATTATAACTTATTTTTAAGTTATACTTTTGCCTTGTATGTCTTTATTAGGAGAGTAGAGTGAGAGAGCGGGGAACAGGACCAATACCACGACTGAGGTGCCTTGAGCAGGCACAAACCCCAACTCCCCGGGGCAGTTGGGGGTTTGGTGCCTTTGCTCAAGGGCACCTCAGTCGTGGTATTGAAGGTGGAGAGAGCGCTGTACATTCACTCCCCCCACCTACAATTCCTGCCGGACCTGAGACTCAAACTCCCAACCTTTGGATTACGAGTCCGACTCTCTAACCGTTAGGCCACAACTTCCCCATGAAGTCGAGTCCATGGTTGGACAAGATCATTTAACTCAATATTCAATAATGTACTGGGTTACAGCTTCACTGTATGCAAATTTACCAGATTAACCATACCCTTTACTTGAAGTTGAA
The DNA here is from genome assembly GCF_012432095.1 of Onychostoma macrolepis. Taxonomy (NCBI): domain Eukaryota; kingdom Metazoa; phylum Chordata; class Actinopteri; order Cypriniformes; family Cyprinidae; genus Onychostoma; species Onychostoma macrolepis. Next base: position 36,910,634 of record NC_081163.1, read on the forward strand.
AGCTGGTTAAATCACACTACATTAAATTGTGAATATATGAATATGATAATACAGACTCAGTTTGGCTCCAGAAACAGCAGGCTGCTTTCAAAGGCTGCTTGCAAAGGTTTCTATTTACAATGTGTTTTTGCAGCATTGAGCACTGTAGCCAATCACAGACATGTGTGTTGAACAAAAGAACGCAATAGCCAATCAGAGTCGTTTAGAAGAAGTACTGACTACACTTTTTTACTCAAGTTAAAGTAAAAAAGTATGGGCTCTGACTTGTAGTTAAGTAATAAGTACCCATTACTATTACCAGTTTTAGTGTCATGCTGGTAACTGGACATCACGTCATATTGACACAATAATACAAAATAAGGAATACAGGCCAGGAAATCTCACATTCATTCAAGCTGTCCTATACACCCACAACAAATTCTGAAACCACGGACAACCCATTTTTTGCATAGCCATCACATTTAAAAAAGGTTTCAAACCTTAGGCTGGGGCCGTGCAAAATAAGGTTCTCTCTTGAATTCCATTTTCCTTTTCAGTCTCTTCAATTTCCATAATCTCTCTCTGCATCTCACTTTGTGTGTTTACTTTTTTCATTAATTTTCTTGTACCTGTCACTTTTCCCATCAGCCATCTACTGTTATGAACAGAACTACTATTTGAAAATCTGGAATCTGAGGGTGCAAAAAAAAAAAAAACTAAATATTGAGAAAATCGCCTTTAAAGTTGTCCAAATTAAGTTCTTAGCAATGTATATTACTAATCAAAAATTAAGTTAAGTTTTGATATATTTATGGTAGGAAATTTACAAAATATCTTCATGGAACATAATCTTTACTTAATATCCTAATGAGTTTTGGCATAAAAGAAAAATCGATCATTTTGACCCACACAAGGTATGGCTATTGCTACCAATATACCCATGCTACTTGTGATTGGTTTTGTGGTCCAGGGTCACATTTGTTTGTTAAATTACTACTGTAACTTCATAGTAAATAATAATGATGTCCTTTAGCATACAGTGTTTTGAGTGATGATAGCAATTTAGTTTAGTTTAGTTAACAGTATTATTAATCCTCTGGCTGCTACTGCTATGAGTTGCAGCAACATGAGTCTAACATTCAAACTATCAACATAATTTTTTTTCAGAAAGCATCTTAGTGTTGGTGGATCAGAAAAATGAAATCTCTGCTGACTCAATCTCAGCTGAAGCTCGTGGGTGTGCATGCACATCTCTCCAGTAGCATGCAAACATCCTTTGGTCTGGCTCTGAGCTGGGAGTGTAAACTCAAGTCTACAGCGCTCTCTTAATTCTCTGCTCTTGCTCAAACTGCTCACCAATCTCTCTGTGCTCGTCACTCAATAATTAAAGAGCAGGTCATACTGGTTTTCAAAAATATCTGTTTTTTAGTTTTTTTTTTAACATAGCTATCCTTTAATGTAAACAGTCTGCAAAGTTGTTAATCTAAAAAGTGCATGATAAATAAAGATATTGTCTCTCAAAAGAAAGAGTCGGCTCTGAACCGCCTTAACGAGTCGTCATATTTTCGAATATTCTGCCTGTTACAGTATACGTCACTAGGTCACACATTTGCATAAAGTCCGCCTCTGCCTGTGAAATACGAACACTCTGATTTAATGATTTCTACTGATCCCCCCCAAACCCGCTTGGATAACATATCCACCATTATTGTTTTGTTAAGTGTTTACAGTTCAGCAGCTAAACTTTAGTTGTGGGCATGATTCGCTTGCATAAGTGTTAAACAAAATGTTTTTTATGTCATTAGTTTAAGAACAGATTGGAGCACTATTGGTAGCGCTACCGAACTTGCTTACGTACTCTTCTCTGAACCAATCACAACAGACTTGGCCAGCTGACCAATCAGAGCAGAGTAGGCTTATGGAAGGGAGGCGTTTGCAGACCTTAAGCTCATAACTGCTTCGAACGAATCGTTTAGAAATTATTGACAAATGACTCTTATATTAAATGTTATATTCTGAGAAATGTACAATGTTTTCTGACCATAGGTGCATTTAAACCTGTTGTAGAGAACTCCAACAAAATATTAGGACACTTTAAAAAAGCATATGACCTGCTACATTTTTTAAGTAACTTTTGATATTCAGAATAGGCTTCAATAATAAAATCATAAATAAAACAATCAAAATAATGCTCAGAAGGTAAATTCACACGGTGACAAAGCAAAAGAGCAAAGAAAATGATTGATTCTTCTGTAGGCTGTTGATGTTGGACTGACCTTCAAGGCCTCGACCTGCTGGCATAACATCTGCAGCAGTGACTTCTGGTCCTCCACCCAGTGAGGCGGCGTTTTGGGGGAGAACTGCAGGAGGAAGACAGAGACAATCAGCAACAGTAAACAGCACACAGAGTTTGAGCAGAAACAGCAGAGCCGTGACGTACCACAGATCTTTTGGATGGTGACGTGACACTCTTGAATGAGGAAGGTGTGGAGTATTTAACATGGCCTTCAGCGGGCTGACCGGGGCTGGATGTCACAGGATAGTCCACCTGATCTTCATCCACCTCACCAACATCTTCAAGCTGCTGGTTGATCTCATTCAACAAATCCATCACCTCCTCCATAGATACAGGTAACTTCACAAAAACACATACAGACATGCCAGCGTTGCTCCATAAGCAAAGATTTATGTCACAATATTATTATAACTGTGGCAGATTACAATAAAATCACCATATATATATCATGGAAATGTGATTAGAAACAATAGTGGGAAAAAACAACAGTCCTCATGACAATTTCCTAAGTAGTAAATCAATCACAAAGACTTCATCTCAATGTACACAGCGAGGTTTTCTCTCTCTAGTTGTGCATCATGAGCATTTCCTCTGGTTTTCAAACCTTCTCTCCATACGGATTGTGGTTTCATGTTTGGACAGCCCAGTATAGTATACTAGATTCTTTTTGGTGACTATGATTATTCAACATGAACACATGGGTGTCCACATGTTCCTCAAGTCCTGAGGTAATTCCCTCAGGGTGATTCTCTGTGTGTTCAAGTGCAGCTAAAACCATGCAACAGCAGGGTTATGCTACACAGAACAAGTTCTTAACTACACTCTGAGACGGACACTGCTGAAAGAAATAAAACCATGCAGCTCAGTCAGAGTTCAGACGTTCAGCATCTGCTCTGATGGATTCAGTGAAGGATTCATCATAATGATTCAAATCTAACTCCTGAGTCTTCCTGAATGATTCATTAAAAAAAATAGGCTACATGAGTCATTTGTTCATGAATAAGACTACACTGCTCACCTGAGTGTTTATGAGGACCAGACGACTCAGTGTGTTTGTGCTCAGACTTCACACTCAGTGACAGTTCAACTAAACAGGATTTGTGTCGTGGCGCTGGAGATTCAGTGCGGTGGAAAACACCATGACAGACACGATTCTCTTAAATTACACTCACTAACAAACTTATTTGAATCTGTGACGAATCCGGTCTATGAACTTCCGTTTGTTCACCACCAGAGGTCATTATCCACCACACAGACTCTCATACTACACAGACTGTTACACTATACCCTGGACTACATTTCCCATCATCCATTGCACTGATTACACACACAGCTGCAACCAATCAAACACACTTTATAAGCCATGGACTACCTCTTTCAGATTGCCGAGTATTGTTTGCATTTATCGCTGTTTAGCCGATAGCACATTACGGAGCCATTTCTAGTTTTTCCCGAGTCCATAGTTTAGTCTTGCTCTTTGCCTGGATTACCTGTGTTCTTGATTATTGCCTGCCGTGGATTACCCCACTCATCTCGCCCTTGTTTGGATACTGTTTGCTCCTCGTCTGAACTATTGCTTGTTTATTTGGATACCCCCTTGCCTTGCTCACTAGATTATGTTTGCCGATCGATTGACCTTGTCTGTCCCTGGAATACTCTTTGTCTTGCCTGGAATGTACCCGTTTGCCACTGTTTGACCCATGCCTGTTATGACCACGTTTTGTAATAAAAACATGCAGATGGATCCGCACGTCTCTCATCTCTGTCGGTCCGTAACAGAATCAGTGTATCACCCACCCCTCCATATGCAGAAAAAACTGGTGTATATATACACACACACAGGCCTAATCTGGGACATATGCAGCACTAGTTGTTGAATCTGAGTGAACAGGAGGAATACACTGCTTATGAAAAGTATCTTTCGAACCCTACAGACTCTGACAGATTTAATACAATCATCACTAAAATCTGCATTTCCTGCAATAGCCACGTGTGTAAATAAAGTGAGCAGCACAGACATCATACGAGGGAGTCAGTGGTGCATTTCACATACCTTCTCCATATCCTCTGCATTGGCCTGATAAATCTTGGTCAAGTACTTTCTGAACTTCAGGAGGAAGTTGGTGCACCTGCCCTGAGTTTCCTCAAGCCCGTTTCCTGCCTCCTCTGACAGCCTCTGATAGATCTGATGATCAACACACGAGTCACGTCAGAAACCGTCAGACACACAGCGCTAGCTCTTTCAGACGGATCTGTGGAGAGCTGAAGCGGAGTCAGTGTGACTGCGCCGTTACCTTCGCCAGATGCCAGTTAGACGAGATGCTGTTGAGCTGCTCCAGCTTCGCGATGGCCTCTTCTGTGTTGCCCTCGATGTCAAGGAGTGCGGCGAAGCTTACGGTAGCATCTTCCTCATATACTCGCACCTGAGACAGCTAACGTCCAAAACACCATTAGAGACGACATGACATTTAAATACAAATACACTATTTTGTATTTTGAAAATACACTTTTGAAAATACTTTTGAAATTGGCCGTCCAGTAAAGTAACACTATTAAGGCCTGTTTACACCAAGAACGATAATTATAAAAATAACTATATTAGTGTATTCTAAGTATACAATGCAGCTGTGTCATCTGTCACTTTAGATGCTCAAGCTCTTTAAAGCAGAAATTATTCCGATTGGCTGTCAATGTTTTTATCATTCATCATTTTTTGTGCTGTTATGGTTATAGTTGTGGTGTGCTATCTGCTATTCACTTAGATTTAGGATGTACTTACACTAGACCTGATCCGTGCTTGAGCGCGACTGACCCCCAAAGTCCAGTTCATTTCACAAGTGTGACTGCACAAGTGTGAGATGTACCGTGTCCAGTGCGGTTCGTTTAACTATGCCCTGGCCCGCTTGAAGAGGTGGCTCGGGTGCAGTACACATGTAGTGTGATCGTTAACCGCGCTGGAGCATGGAACAGTTAATTTAATATTTTTGAATGCGCTATTGTTAGAATCCATGATGCCATGCATCTGAACAAGATGTCCAGGACCTCCGGCAGAAAAACAGGCCACAACATTAAAGATCCAGCAGTATATTTAACTGTGGACATGGGGTACTTTTTTATCCCTGTTTGTACTAAACTCATCTGGTGGGTTTGCTGCCAAAAAGCTCTTTTTTTAGTTTCATCTGACCATAGAAGCCAGCGCCATTTGAAGTTCCAGTCGTGTCTGATAACTGAATATGCTGGAGTTTGTTTTTGGATGAGCGAGGAATTTTCCTTGAAACCCTCCCGAACAACATGTGATGATGTAGGGGATGTTTGATATTTTTTTCGTTTTTAGGTTTCTGACCCCAAGTCTCAGCTAATCTCTACAATTTTCCAGCTGTGGTCCTCGGAGAGTCTTTAGCCACTCAAACTCTCCTCCTCACCGTGCATTAGAACGATATAGACACGTCCTCTTCCAGGCAGAATTTTAACATCTTTAGTTGATTGGAACCTCTTAGTTATTACCCTGATGGTGGAAATGCTTTAACTCTTTTCTTACAGCGACTCTCTATTTTGTGATGCTCAAAAATCTTGTTCTGCACATCAGAACTATATTCTTTGGTTTTACTCCTTGTGATGGATGATTAAGGGAATTTGGCCTCTGTGTTCCTCATATTTATAATCCTGTGGAACAGAACTCATGGCTGGACAATTTCATGCTCCTAGTCACCCTGATGTGCTAAAAAATGTAAATAAGAATGAATATACTTCAGAGATATTTTACTCATAAGAATTTCTAGGAGTGCCAATAATTGTGACCAACATTCATTGGAGATTCATTTCATCATGAGATTTTCTCCCCACTTTCAATTGTTTTACTTCAATAATAGCAGATTTATTTTCACAGCCACCTTTGCTCATATTTATCAAGGGTGCCAATATTAGTGGAGGGCACTGCATCTTTGTCTTGGGGTACACACACACAGAAAGCTGCTTATAACAAATTTAATCCATGTTTCTTTATCGCTCTGATGTGTCAATAGCTCCTGCCCACTAAAAACTCCACAGATAGCACTTGAATGCGACATGCTTGTAATCAGGACTTCTGAAATTGGAAGTGGGAAATTTTGATAGCACACGAAGGCAGTAATATTCCTTATTTCCTTTCAGGAATCCAGAAAATTTAATTACCCAATTTCAGATGGAGTCATTGCGGTTCACATGAATGAAAGTCCTGTAACTACTTGATACAGGACATCAGCAGTCTAATAAAGAGGTTGACTGGCAAAAAGTATTTTATGTATCTTGAAAATGCAAAAATAGTAAGATTAAATGCATTTAAATACAAAATACAAAATAGTATTTTGTATTTCAAATACTTATTTTAAATACATGCATTTGAAATACTGCCCATCCCTGACAACAGAAAACAAAGAGACCGCAGCAGGAAGCCACGCACAGCATCCAAGCAGCCAAAGGACAGAAGTAATGGACATACCTGTATGTCTCTGCTCCGAAAGTGCATGAACATGGGCTGGAGGGGTTCAGGGATGCTGCGTTTGTGTCGGACCTTCTCCAGCAGGGGGAGCACAACCTTCCAGTAGTGCACACTGCGGCCAGCGTACTCCTTCTGATGGTAGTAAGAGTTCACCCGCTCAGCCTGACACACACACACACACACTCTCTCTCTTACTGCTGGCCTTCTGCGGCTCTGAAGGCGGCACATTTAAACCTCAAGTTCTTATTAAGAACAATTAAAGGAAATTAAAGGAATAAACTAAAGGGAACACAATACCTCAATATGTTTGCTAAATGTAAATCTATAGAGAAACACAATGAGAGCTATTAAAAGTGCATTAAAGTGCAAAAATACTTCCAGAATAATAAAAACAAATAAAAAAAAAATCTTACGGTTTAAATAGCTCTGCCCCCAAACACTAGAATTTGGAACTTACATTACTTCTGATCATATCAACATAATAATGATAATAATAATAATAATAACAACAACAACAACAACAAAAAATAATAAAACATTTTTCCTCAGTATTTGTGTCTTGTTTTCTAGGGCAAACGTCTAAAGATACAATTAAATCAAATATTTATCAATCTCTTAAATCAATCTATTAAATCAAGACATGAAGGAAAATTACATTAAGAAAGAAAAATGTACAAAATTAAGTGAGATTATGATTAAACAAATGTGTGCCTACGGGCTCAGAAAAATCAACTTAATTCAAAGGGAATTAAAATAATAACAAATATCTGTCAGTGGTATTCCCTTTGAATTAAGTTGATTTTTCTGAGCCCGTAGGCACACATTTGTTTAATCATAATCTCACTTAATTTTGTACATTTTTCTTTCTTAATGTAATTTTCCTTCATAAACTCACTTAATTCTGTTCAATTTATAAAGAGTTAATTTTTCATCTTCTGTAAATGTATCTTGATTTAAGGATGTTTAAATGTGTGTACTGATGAAGCAGTGCATGCAAACTTAATTTGTGGAGGGCGAATAAAGACTTATTAAAGAAAGAGAAACTGTTACTAGGACTCTAAAATGTGGCCAAAACTAATGAAGTCAAAAACTATGAATCATTTTGTGCCAAAACGTGTGAAAGCACATGTGTCCAGCTGATTCCCTCAGCAGACTGCATGAGCTGCTGCCTGCGATGGATGTAAGAAATGAAGTGTATGACATCAGGTGACGAGGGTGCTGCTCATCAGGACGTACCGCGTCAGTCAGATGTTTAGCCCAGTGTATGAGCAGCGCCGGCTGCAGGCCGTGTTTCTCTCCGGCGCGCAGTGTGCCCAGACCGTGCTGAACGACCAGACGCAGTTTAGCAGACGTCCCGGGCCTGAGAGACACACTGCAGTCAGGAACACATGACGTCTCACACACACACACAGCTCAAGCGGCATGAGGAGTCACTCACTGCGCTCTCTTGTGAATCAGGCTGTAGACGGCATCCCACCACTCTCTGCCTGTCAGGCGACAGCAGCTTCATGATGTGCAGCGGCAGACAGCGCGGCTCGTGCGGCTGAGCGCGGGGACGCAATCTTCGCCCTCTCCTGCAGCTGCGCCTGACTGCAGAACACCACGCCGCACACGAACACCTGCAACACACACAATCAGCACCGCTGCCATCAGACACAGATCTACATCACAGCCTGGACCGATGTGTCCGTCTGTGTCCTCATGCAGTCAGATGGGACACACAGGTCGCAGCACGGGTCGGGAGACTTCACCTGCTTTGATTTGCTCAGCTGGGCTTTAAAAGACACTTAATATCAGTAATATTATCAAATTAACTGCACTGACACTCTCAGAGGAGAACAAAATAAATTAAATTTAGCAGCTGAATAATGAATCTATTGTCTTCTGTAGAGCTGCTTTACAGCAGAATTTGAATGTTTGATTACGCTTGCATCATTGACTAATTTCCTGCTTCTCTGTGAAACAATCTGTATTGTATAAAGCGCTACTGAAACACACGTGACTCCACAGAAGCTAGAGTTCTCGATAACTGATCAGCAGATTGTTGAAGTTCCATGACAATCCTGCATGTTAGTTGGAGCTTTACTGGATTACACAACTATAGATATTAAAGGGACAGGTCATCTAACAATGAAAATGTGCTGTTTTACTCATCCTCAGGCCATCCGAGATGCAGGTGTTAAGACTTGAAGAACCTCAAACACTTTGATCATCTGAGATACACTCTTTGATTAAACTGTAAGACTGGAAGGTCTTCTGAGATACAGATAATACACACACAAATCAAGTATACATCCAGTTTTTTTATTTATATTTTTTTAAGAGAATATGCGTTAAAAAAAAACTTTGTGAAATTAGCTGTCTACAGCCTGTTTCCATCCTTTTACTGAAAAAATGGTGTGCGTGATGACGTCATCCCTAAAAAAAAAACGAATTGTCACATAAGTTGTGATGCCCTTGAGCTGTTTACATACATAATTTCATCTATTGCGAAAGTGACGTGACATGTGGCCAAGTATGGTTACCCATACTCGGAATTTATGCGGCGGCGCCCGGGGAGCAGTTGGGGGTTCGGTGCCTTGCTCAAGGCCACCTCAGTCGTGAGAGCGCTGGACATTCATTCCCCCCACCTACAATTCCTGCCAGACCTAAGACTCGAACTCGCAACCTTCAGGTTATGAGTCTGACTCTCTAACCATTAGGCCACGAAACAAAACTATAGCCTATTATTAAATTGTATAGACCTACATAAAATTATTTTTATGAACAATTGTGTCATGAGTTTGGTTTTTTTTAAATAGTTTTTTGTACTTTGTTATAGACTTTTTAGATCATTGTTATAGCTACTTGATCATAAAGCAATAATCATAAACAGGTGCAGTTGTATTATTATTATTTTTATGATTAACTTAGGAAATAGGTATGTTCGTTTCAGTTATTTTATTTCTCCTAAACGACAACCAATGGCCGTTAAGTCATTATTAACCGTTAACCCAAGATTGTTAAATTACAATTAAAAAAAATAAAATTTTCCTGAATTCAGGACAAATTAATAGTTCATAAGTGGACACCCACGCCTTGAGGGGAGCTTAAACAGACAACACTGCCACTTCTGGAGGTTCTGCAGCGAATTCCGCCACTTCTAGGCTAAGCTCAGGAACAGAAGCCCTCTCTGGGCTAAACTCAGGTTTCTCCAGAACTAACTAAATCATTTAAAATGTTCCTACAGACTCAAGAGAAAAGCCTAAGCCAAAAATTCTTAAACAGTGCTACACTGACGATTATGGCTACACTACATACATCAATTGATATGCTTCTTATGAAAGAGTGTTCTTTAAGTATTCTTTTAGAGAGCTGACAATTTTCACTCACCAAATTAGGATTTTTGAAAAAGGATCCAGTTGATTCAAATAACGTGTGTCCACAGATACAGTCTGTTGATCTTCAACATAAAAACTGTTGAATCTCCAAGACTTTTTTTGTTCACCTCTTGTTGCAGCTGGTGAGTCCTATTCTTGTCTGTCTCTCCTGTCTGGCTCGCCAAATTGTTTGATTTTGCTGTATTTGGCTGAGAAGTGGTTTGGGTGGCTTGCCAATGTATTAGATTACTCTAATACATAAAATAAGTAAGCTTGACCAAAGTTCAGAGGAAAAAAGTTTATTAAAGAAAGTTGTACAAAATTCCCTGCCTCACGCATGTGCGAGTTGAACTTGTTCAGACTTGTCTGGTGCCCCCGTCTGTTTGATAAAGCTTTTAGTGCTCATATGTGAAAATAAGCTCTTGTTTAGTCTTGTTTATTATTGCCTCAGATAATTATATACAGTAGTTCTATATAGAGTTTTTATAGAGTATATAGTTTTATCTTTGTATCGTTTTCATTTCACGTCACATGTATATTTATCATATTTATTTTGTTCTCTGACAGAAACCACATTTTTCTGCATATCCACACAAACCAATAAACATTGAGATCTGGATTAGGTTCACTCGGGAGTAGCTGCAGTTCTTTCTAACCGAAGAATTAGGCCAGCTGAGTTCCAACCATCCAACTGCGCACAAAATATCCCACAAAAGTCGTGTAGCATAGCCACCTTATATTAACCCTTGTAAGAGTCCTAGCTTTTTTTTCCAAAGTTCTGTCTGTGAGATAGAGCTTTATACCTAAATACAAAAGGGCTACAAGTAATATATACTGTTAGGACCTCCTACTGGAGATCCTGTTATCTACAAGAAGTTCCTGAGGAGTGCTGTCCTTTTGTTATTCTAAATGTATGGACCATTAGGTTCACACCATTACAGACAGTTTCTGTCGATTGCATCTGAGGCATAGTCACAATGTAAATGCATCTGACTAAAGATGCACATAATCTTTCACTTTAGAACATTTTATTGCTGTTTTTAATTAAATACATGTGAAGAATAAAAGGTTGGCATCTCTTTTTTTTAAAGTTTTTTTTTAAACTTTAATTATTTGAACATTCTATGCTGTCGGTATCTGTTTTGTGAAGTTATGCTTTTACTGTATGCTTTTGCTTTTATTTCAAACTGCAGTCGCTGTTTGAAATGTGCTTTAGAAATAAATTTACCTTACCTTGCCTTGCCTTATTCTCAAAAAATGATGACTTTATTCTCAAAATATTATGGCTTTAATCTCATATTGCTAAGACTTTATTCTCAACAATATGGCTACCAATTTATTCTCGTAATTTTGATTTTATTCTCAAAATATTATGACTTTAATCTCGTAACCTTATTTGTTTATTTATCTGTTTATTTATTTAAGTGGCACTAAAATGCCGTCTTAGGTCTTGTCTAGGTGTTTAACTGCAGAATGTTGTTCCTTGCACCACCTGGTGGATATTGTGTGAAGCAAAACAATGTTTTAAAAAATCTGAAAAGTGCCTGCAGGGAGCTCCGTGATCACACATGATGAATTGCGTGCTGCCACGAGAAAAAATATGTATTCTTAATGGCCACATCTGTAATGTTCTACATGAATGCAAGTGATATTTACAGTCACGTTTGCCATCATTTGAAATGTCTCAGTGCAACTGGTACAATGGTCTCAATCTTACAAGTAGTAGACTAAAAAGTAATAAATATATAAATGTGTAATAAATATATAAAGAGTTTAGAGATATTTTGTTCACTGTAGTGGGTGTGCCAATTCCCAGTGTCTTTCACATAAATTACCATTTGTCCCCAAAGAGGTGTTAAACTCTCAATTTGGAGGATGTTTGTCTGAGTCTGAAGTACTTAAAGAAATGTTACAAGAAGATCAGGGCACTTCTGTAGCCAGAGGAGCCCGTAGTATGGAGTGTGTCCACACACCCTACACTATGTAATTCTCTTAAGTCAGGTATGCACCTTTTACTCTTAGATTTATCTTTCAAATCTACGCTCAGGTTAGTAACAGACTAAAATGATGTTTTAGAGCTCCGACTAACACATTGGCATTAGTTATGTATAGACTCTAGAGGCTATATTGGGTTTTTCCATTTAGAACAACAGTGTGTTGTTGACCGACCTAAATTCAGCCTCAACCTTTGATTATTGTAATATTATTCTAAGTGTACATGAGAAATCATGGCATGATTATATAAATTTACCATTAGAGTAAGTCAACTTGGTTCTATGGTAATGGTCATGACCTCTGGTTAGATCTAGTCTTACTTTAATTAATTTTGTACACCTGCAACTTGGATGGCTTGAGGATGAGAAAATTAACAGTAAATGTTCATTTTTGGCTGAACTATCCCTTTAAATAACTGTATTAATTACAAGAAAGTATTTCAGAAAGGCCCGGTCTCCTACAGCAGCAGCCTGACACAATCATCAGACATCAGCAAAACACTGGCGTCAGACCCTGTTCCTGTTTCACACAGACCAGCATCTTCCTCTGTGGAAGAAACTACAGCAGCGAACGCACCTCCAGGTCCAGAAGGCAGATGGATTCCGGCGCGTTGGTGTCCAGTTTGGAGGTCTCGAGCGTGAGGCGAGGGAAGAGCTGCTTGAGCCAGTCCTGCAGACTCGCGCTTTGACCCATGAGTGCCCACTGCAGGCCGAGCCACGTCAGCTGCTGCAGATCACCCGCATGCAGCAGCACCGCTCCTGTGACACACACACACACACACACACACACACACTGCATCAGCATCTACAGCAGACCCAACACACTCACTGGCGCTCCTGTCTGACACTCACCGCTGTCCCACTTGGCCAGATCTGCGGCTTTGGGCGCGTGTACGCTGAGGATGTGGATGTCATCGTTGCAGATGAAGGAGAGCCGCTCCTGCGTCTGTGCGCCGAACAGCTGGTCAAACAGACAGCCCGGGCCGCTCTGGTTCCCGAACACCTCCACCACGTCCTTCAGCAGCTGCTCCACGTCCCGGCTCAGGTTCAGCAGCATGTGACCCGCCTGACTCTGACGATCACAGGCCAGCAGCTCCAGAGGCTCATGGGACGCCTGCTCACTCTTGAAGCTCTTGGCTTTGGGTCTCGGAGCCTGAGGGAGAAGCGGATGAGACCCTGTAAGGTGGAGGATCACACGGCACGAGCACGTGAGGAAGAGGAAATTAGAGATGCACAGATCGACAAGCCAGGGACCGGAATTAGCCAATTTTTGGCATGATCAACTCAGACCGATGACTGGCAGATCAGTCTGCTGATTCCGAGATACACTGATCATGTATTTATGTCGTGCCAGATGAGGCTTACGCAGCCTGAGTAGCCGCGTTTCCACTGTCTGGCCAAAAGCGGGCGTGCTAGTGTGTGCCAGGGCCAGTCGGTGCTTCCTCGGGGCCAACGGCCAGCGTTTTTTGGTCCGGCGAGAACCTTGGGCCAAAGCGGGCCAGCTGAGGCTGGAGGAGTGGTTATGAACAAAGGCGGAGTTTCTCTGCGTCTGGAGAGCGTCAGCGCTGAGGATCACTGCATAAAGTTAACAGCTATAATACCAGCATTGAAGACTTATAAAATAATTTTAGCTCAAAACTCATTTTCAGACAGCAGCGGGTGTTTGGATTATGATCACCATACAAGGCAGAAATATTTATAAGCGATGCAAAAGACTATGCACGCTATCCATTAACATTACCATAGCAAACATGGTAAATAAGTTACAACCGCTTGAAGAAATCAGACATCAGCTTCTCATTCTCTATCACAATCGTGTAACGTTAATGTTATTTATTTAGTAACATATTTTATCGGTCATAAGTCTCGTCTTGTCTACGCTCTGCATATGTCATAAAAATATAATAATGTTTTTTGTTCAGGAGCTCCCTCTGCTAGACTACTCAGGTCACATTTTTGATGGTAAAAAATTTAGAAATGATCATACTTTTTAAATGTGATGTATACTGTGACTACAAACAAACAGAAACAGACTCGACTGAATGAGTAGGGTAGGCTGTGTCCTCTTCTTTTGTGAAATAATGGTTCAAACCGCTTTATTTCTGTGTGACTAAATTTTCAATCCTGATAAATTAATTCATTATGTTCGATGTATCACTTATCTTTTAAAAAAAAATCGATGCTTTTGGATTTAAATCTTTAACAAAACATGCAAACAAACGGCCGCTCTTATGTTCATTTTGTGATCGCACTAGTTCCAGCGAGTGACTTATTTCTCCTTGTTGGTGAAAAGATGGGGTTGCGTGATGTTGTTCCAGAGAGGCGTGTAAAGGGTGGGTTTTAGTGAAGCGCAGCAGACCATCTGTCCTGATGGTGGAAACACATCGTGATTTTGGACTCGGTGCTACAGGTCCGAGGGTATTAGCCCCGCCCGGCCCGTTTAAAGCACTGGCTCGCACTGGCCCGACAGTGGAAAAGTGACTAGTGAGTGTGTGAGAGACTCGGGCAGAAATCAAAACAAATGAGCGTAACAGCACACACAGAAAGTTATAGATGCATACTGCTGTAGTAAAAAAAATAAATTTATGATTTAAGTCTGCAACATTGCACGCCCAAGATGTTTCAACACGATTGCAAATTTGTAATGTGATTATACAATAGAAGTTCAATAAACAAGAATTTAAAATTAAGTGACTTACAATTTAGACATTATATTGACTGTTTTTGCTCAATTTCGCTGAAGAAAATAGTTCCAGTCAAAGCCACAGCAGAACAGGTTTGTGTCTCCGAGCAACACAGCGGTGTTTCGTTACTGAATGAATCCATGTTTTTGAACGAATCAAGTGGGTCAATGATTCATTAACCCATTCATAAAGATAGTATTTGCCTCTTTTCTGAATGAATCAGCCGTTTGAACAAATCTGTTGAATGAAGGGCTAAATGACTCACTCATTAAAACAGTTATGTGTCACCACCTACTGGTTTGGTTTCATATTTAAAACCATCATTGCATTTTTCCCAACATTTCTTATTTATATGTTTAAAAAAATATTTCAAACATTAATCTTACAAAATTCTTTATGCATTTGGAATTTTGCAGTGTAAATGCATTTATGCCACCTCAGCTGCATCACGCATCTTGTGTAAATACATCTAATGCCACTTCAGATGCAGCTTCTGTGTTTCCTGCAGTAGAAAGATGGAGTTTGTTGATATCGATTTCATTTGAATGGCAACAGCTCTACAGTTTCTTATTATTCTAACTGAATTAATTGAAATGATGTAAGAATTCGATGTGAAAGATGACACATTTAAAAAGGTTAGTGAAAAAAATGACAATTTAAGAAACATAGTGGGAAATGACATCTGTATTGTTATATACAGCAACTCCTTTTCAGTTGTTATTTCTACCTCTTTTTCTAGTCACAGAGGAATTGTAATTACGGGTATGCAATATGACGATTTTTGATCGTGGATGATAAAAATGTCTCCACGATCTGCTTTTGAAGAAATATCGTAATATTGTGCTACAGCGCACATTCTATCAGCTGCAGTTCTGGCGCCTCCGTATCAATATACTGTACAACGCCACATACATTCACATCACTGTTAACTCAGTGGTAGAGTTACTCTCACGGGACACTGCACATATAGCCTTACATATAGACTCATATAGTAAACAGCTGAGAGAAAACGGATGCGTGTCTGTATATTAGATGCATGCAGCTCGTAAAGGGATAGTATTAAACACGGTGCCGCTTGTCATTTAAAGGCAAAGTTCACCCTAAAATTAAATTTCTGTCATTATTTACTCACTCACATGTTGTCCCAAACCTGTATTAATTTCTTTCTTGTGCTGAACACAAAAGAAGATATTTTGAAGAATGTGGGTAACCAAACAGATGCTGGTCTACATTGAATTTGATAGTAGGCAAAAAAATACTGTGGAAGTCACTGTGGACCAGCAACTGTTTGGTTTTCCATGTTCTTCAAAATAGCATTTATGTTCAGCAGAAGAAAGAAACTCATTAAGGTTTAAAACAACTTTTGAGTGAGTAGAATTATTCCTTTAATGTTAATAAAACAACAAAACACAAAGAGAAAAATCAATCACTACTCTTGACTGAAAAACTTTAATACAGTTGCTTTAACAGGAATCAATCTATATAGTGTTTTATTTTTATATTTGTTCATTCAATTTCTTGAATGCTCCTGCTAAATACACCTATTGTACCTGAAAATTAAACACTATTTGTTTTATTTGTATATTATGTGTATTTGTAATGTGTATTTATGTTCTCATTTTTTGGTAACAAAGACAAAATGACTTTTATCTTTGCCCACTTTGGCCTAAATATTTTGTTACCTTGAAAGGCTTTGTCTTTATAATAGGGAAATTAGTTTGGCTGTACTGCTCAGACAACTTGCAAAATAGTAAAACCAACATGACAAAGAATCGTGATAAAATCGTGAATCGTAATATTTAAAAAAAAAAAAAAAATGTGATATTATATTTTTGCCATATCACCCACCCCTAATTATAATGTTTAATAATTTTTTATTATGTAAATATTTTTTTGCATTAAAAAGTATAGATTTTTGTTTGTATATGCTGTCAATTATAGTTTTTAGAAAGAAAATCATAATCGGCAGGTCACACTTACAAAAAAATTTGCAATCGGTGCATCTGTAGAGGAAACGGCGTACCTGATAGGATATGAGATAACAGAGAGCGGCCAGATCCAGCACGCCCCTCCACTGCTGCGCCCCGTCCTGCGCCCTCTTCAGCAGCAGCGTCCCGGCGTACAGGTACAGGTGCGCCCTCATCTCCGTGAACACCTCCGCCAGCTCGTCCGGTGTGTTCGTGGCCGTGTTCTTCAGATCCTGCATCGCACAGTCAAAACTGCAGCGCAACAAAGACAACGACGACCGTGAGCGGCGCCAACATTAACATGACATCCAATCAGTGCGGGACATTTAAAAAACAAACAAAAACAAATAAACCTCCCGAACTTCTTTGGCCGAATCACATTCAGTAGCTGAAGTTTCAGCGTGCGATTAATTTCGATGCAGAGTGACTGTAATTGTGGCGTGCTAACGTGCGTGTTACGTGGCGTACCTCCAGAGCGCAGCGGTGCTCTCCTCACAGCCCTTCAGCGCCAGCGTCAGTCTCACGCGGCTGCACTGCGCCAGCAGCAGCTCTTCAGAAACTTGCGTGACGCCTGTTCGTTCGACGACACGCTCGGCTGGCAGAGGTACTCCTGAAATACAGCAGAGTGAAGCGTTACGGGTTACACAGTACAGGAACACAGATCAGAAGAGAGGAAGATTACTTCCCATGAGCCACTGAAACCTTTCATGATAAACATGCATGAAAACATACAGAACGCAAAACAACCTTCTCACTCCAAGAGAAAAGAAAGTTTACTGAGAAAAGTCATGATGACAGAAATTTGAAAAACAATGCTCAAATTTACATTACACACATTTCAAGGAAAGAGATTCAGTCCATTCATTAACAGTGAGGAACTCCCAATGTCATTCTATGTCTCTTCTATGTCAAGCAAACACATCTCAGCTTTACTATATTTGATGAGCTCTACATGTGCATGCTGATCAGCGTTTATATGTGAATTTAATCTGTTGATCATATCACATGATCAGATTAAACCACTGCATTCATATGGATTACTGTTATGATGTCTTTACAAACAAAAAGTTGTGCTTAAGAGGAATTTGAATGGAGGGACAGAAATCTCTCAGATTTCATTTAAACCATCGTTTTGAAGACAAACAACAGTCTTATCGGTTGTCAGTTTTGGGTGAACTATCCCTTTAACCCTTTAAATTTCAATTCTTTAAATTTGGACATTCTCATGCTGAGAAATAGGTGAAAAAAATTTAAGAAAAAAATGTGTGCTTAAGGGAAATCTTTCGTATCTTTCTTATTTGATATTCAATATCTCAGGAAAAGAATAAGGCAGAAGAAAAAATTTTATTGGTGATGTTCCCCCACACATGGGCTATATTTTATTTAAATTTTGTGGTGATACCATGAAGTAATCAAAAGTTACAGCATTTGTAATCAAGGTAGCCTTTTTCTTATACCTAAATTGTTGTAATCTGACAGCTGAATTCAGTCAGCGAGTGCGCGCATCGAACAAAAAACTCATCTGAATGCCTCTGATTGGCCATTGCATTCCTAAGCTCAACAGACTCATGTGTGATTGGTTATAATGCGCAACACTGTAAAAACGCTTAAAAAGAATAATGGCGCAACATTGAGCAGATCTAAATTTAATGCTGCAGTCAACACTTTTCATTTTATTTTCACTTTATTTGCGACATCCATAGTGCATTTAGTTTAAGTGTACAGCAGCACTTGTGTCCGTGTGTTGCCATAGTTTCTACAAGCAGAAACTGAGGATATGCGGATATTGTGTCATTGATAGGCGACAATGACCAGGGACGAGCCATTACTTTAAATTGGAATTTCTCTGGATTTACAAATCCTTGAGAACTTTTGGGATAACGCAAGTACACAACTGCATTAAATATTTCACAATGTGCAAGTAGTTTTTGGATATTTTATTACGAAAATTTACATATTGTGCCTTTAAGCCGGATGGGTTTAGGCTCCTAGGTATTTTTAAGTGGGCGCTCTGAATCCTGCTTATTAAGTTTGGGCTAAGTAGACTGTTCCCCCTCTTTAGGGCTTTAATATGTACTTTGGATAATGACTATATGTTGTATATGTGTTTATATTGTATTTGTCTACATTGTTGGTGTGGATGTGCAAATCTTCCTGTAATATGTAAAGCGACCTTGAGCTACGGAAAGGCGTTATATAAATAAAAGAAGTTCTTCTTCATGTATGTAATTAATATAATGTTAAACATTCAGTATTTACACCTGTATAGCTAATGTGCACAAGCTGATAAGAAAGCACGCAGAGTGGATTGGGCATGCGGCACCGCAAATGCGCCAGCTTCTCGAGTGAATATGCCTCTCTCACAGACATCACTGGAACTTTTGGAGTTCGGTCGGATGTGTCAAAAAAAAGTGAGTAAAACAATGCACAAGTTACTAAAGTTATTTGACAGTAAGGAGAGAGACAGTGCAAGTGTGCACACTTCTGTTGCTAGCACACGCATTAGATTAAAACTAAATTGTAAATACAAAACAAACTAAAATTATAGGGGCGATCACTATACACAACATTTATTTTAAACATCAAGCATACAGGACTTTCTAAATCGAAAGTGAAACTAGTCTGTGTCTGTGTGAAATGTGGTAGGCTATCCTGTATGTCTCTCTCATTCTGTACCAATATGAATGTGTGCATGCACTGCGCATGTTGTGTTTACATTACATTAGAGTGATTCCTGGCATTATTACTGGAAAAAGTCTTGTGATTATAGTACTGAGCCCCTGCAATGGAGCAGCTCTAATGTGCTATTAACTTAAATATAAAGTACCATAGAGCAAAAAAAAAGAAGAATAGTGAAAGAAACAAAATCTTGTATAATACATTTTAATGGGCATAATTAAGTGCAAAATTAACTGAAGGAAATTTCTATTTGCTAAATTAACAAGCCAACTAACCTTATACATATTCTTTTGGTTTCTGTACCCAGTATTACAACATACAGGAGATTGATTTTAAACACCATATAGATCACACGACATATACGTCACAAGACATATATAATTATCACAGAACTCATAATGAATGAGATTTTTTAGATAAATCCCAGTTAAATTGAACTATTTTTTGGATCTACGCACCACCAGATTTTTTTGAACTTTTTTTGGAGTTGGGCTTGTGTCTGGTGCTACGCTTCTTCAGTCTCTTCAGGTATGAAAAAAGTCCCATACCTCACACCCATTCTGACCTTCTCTCCATAGATCCTTTAACATCTCAAGCAACCCCCCTCTCCCCCTCCTGCACTTCAGATCAGTGAAGACGATGTGCGTCAGGAAGCAGAAGAGACGGAAAGCACCAGGCCCAGACTGTGTTACACCAGCCTGTCTGAAAACCTGTGCTGACCAGCTGGCCTCCATCTTTTCACAGATCTTCTACAGATCATTGGAGCTGTGTGAAATCCCTTTAAATGCTCCACCATTGTCCCCATCCCAAAGAAACACAAACTTACAGGACTAAATGACTACAGACCAGTGGCTCTAACATCTGTGGCCATGAAGTAATTTGAGAGGCTGGTCTGAAGGACATTACTGGACCCTAAACAGGGCTTTAGATGACGCAGTCAACATGGGACTGCACTACATCCTGCAGCATCTGGACAGACCAGGGTCTTATGCGAGGATCCTGTTTGTGGACTTCAGCTCGGCTTTTAACACTATCGTTCCAAACCTACTCCTGTCCAAACTAGCTCAGCACTCTGTGCCCACCTCCATCTGTCAGTGGATCACCAGCTTCAGACAGACAGACAGCAGCTAGTGAGGCTGGGAAAATTCTCCTCCTGCACAATCAGCACTATTAAACAAACTGGTGTTTGTTTAATAAAAGAACAAGGTATAGACCTATTGCTTATCCGATAACTATTATATTTCCTATATGGGTTTATGTATATGCTTTATTTATTTTAAGATTAACTCTTTTTTTTCTAAGGCATTGTTAGATCCAGTGTTTCCTGTCATAGCTATGCAAAGATTTGATTTCAAAAACAGTATCATAGCTATTAAATTATTTCTCATGATTTTAAATCTGTATTTAACCTCAGCATGATTTTAAAGTAAGTCTGATTTTGTGGTGGCTGTGCTTCAAAGGGGACATCGGATGCCCATTTTCCACAAGGTGGTATGATTCATTAGGGTCTTCTTGAAATGGTCTCAGTGGTCATGTAAAACAACACCCTTTTTACCTTGTCAAAAACAGCTCTGTTCACAGTGACTCGTTTCGGTGCATATCTCTTTACATGCTAATGAGCTCTGCTTAACTTTTTAACAAAACCTGCGTCGAATTGTCCCTCATTCAGAAAACAGTCTGGAGTAAAATGATTTGCGCAGCCAGACATAAACGAATTTAGTGAAAGTGAAGTGATGTGACATGTGGCCAAGTATGGTGACCCATACTCAGAATTTGTGCTATGCATTTAACCGAACAAACTGTACACACACAGTAGTGAACACACACCCGGAGCAGTGGGCAGCCATATTGCTGCAGCGCCCGGGGAGCTGTTGGGGGTTTGGTGCCTTACTCAAGGGTCTCACCTCGTGGTTGTGGTATTGAAGGTGGAAGAGAGTACTGGTTATTTACTCCACAATCAAAATGGCTTGATAATTGAGACTGTTTAGGTTTTTGGGGGATTAAAAAAAGGAGTGAATTTCTATTATTGTAGGGTGGTTGTGTCCACAAACTGCTAAGACACATTTATATGAAAATGAACATATTTTTCATCCAATGTCTCCTTTAAAATTAAAATATTTTAATCTTAATTCAAGTGATGAAATATTTCGAAAGTCTGACAGTGTTGAGTACTACTGTAAGGTTAACTCTGCCTGGTTAACATGTTTGAAAATGATTAACAGATGAAAACATTAGAAATTTAGAGTAATCAAATGTAATCAGTTACATTACTTTAATAAAGTAATTGAAAAGTTACACTACTTATTAAATTTTAAGTAGGGTAACTTGTAATCTGTAACCTATTACATTTCCAAAGTAACCTTCCCAACACTGTCTATAGGAAAAGTAACCTTAAATTATTTCTGTTGTGATCTGGCACTATAAAGAAAATCAAATTAAATAAAATTAACTTGACCTTCAAGGGGGGGCGGGGCGCCCCTAATATAATGGCAGGGGAAACACTGTGCTGATACAGTTCTACTCCGCCATCATTGAATCCATCCTCTGCACTTCAATAACTGTCTGGTTCAGCTCATCTACCAAATCTGACCTCAGAAGACTACAGAGGGTAGTCCGGACTGCTGAGCGAATCATTGGTACAACCCTCCCCTCTCTTCAAGAACTGTACTCATCCAGAGTGAGAAAAAGGCAAAATCACTCTGGACCCTCACATCCAGCACACTCCCTCTTTGAACTGCTGCCGTCTGGTCGACGCTACAGAGCTCTGAGAACCAGAACGGCCAGCACAGAAACAGTTTCTTCCCTCAATCCATTTCATGAAGACTTAAAGAGTTAGTTCACCCAAAAATGAAAATTAGCCTGTGTTAACCTGTAACACTTGGAATAGCCAGGAAATTTTTTAATATAACTCCGATTGGATTCATCAGAAAGAACAAAGTCATATACACCTAGGATGCCTCGAGGATGACTAAAACACAGGTTAATTTTTTATTTTGGGTAAACTAACCCTTTAACTTGACAATAAACATGCAACACACAATGCTATTTATACATTTATTTATTTAACACATACTTATTCACATTTCCTTGCATTTGTACATAACATACCTGTACATAGAAATACAGTACATCTATTGTATAGTGTATTGTTTCTTTAAATATATTTTTTGTATATTGCTATTCCCTATTAACTCATCCTATTTTTATTCTTTTTATTATCTGTCTCTCGTCTTGTCACGGTCACTCTGTACTGTGGAAGCTTCTGTCAACAAAACAAATTCCTCCTACGTGTAAAACATACCTGGCAACAAAGCTCTTTCTGATTCTGATATTAATTAGGTGACTGCTCTGAGCATGTTTTATGAAGTCGCAAGCAATAAAGTGACATAAGCACATATTATTTTCATGTGGGTCCGGGGGTGACTTCTCGTACAAAAACTCACTCAAGTTTAGTCAAAGCCCCAAACAATTATGTTTGTTTTATTCTACTCCGTGAGATCTTTCAAATTATATATGTCACATGACTATCTAAGCTGTATGATGTTTCTAACATATTATAGAACAGTACAAAAAACATATTTAGTAAATTATGCAAATATTTTTTTCATTTGTCAGCAAATAACTTGGCACTACTTTGGAGTTAATCAAAGTGGCTATATGCATTGTAAAGCTCAGGCAGTAAGCTTTCAAATTATATATATATATATATATATATATATTTTTTTTTTTTGTTGTTGATCGAGGAAGTGGGTTGAAAAATATGTCCCTGTTTTATAGGGACTAATGAGCACTCGTTAAGAGTTGATCAAAATAATTACATTCATTAAAAAGCAGAGTTTCTAAGCCTTAAAATTATACCTATTTTGTCATTGTGCTACTTATTTGGTTTCAGTTTGTATTTCTCTTAAACAGAGACACGCAAACGGGAGTGTGGCTGCTCCCGTCGGTTTTATAGGGTTAAAGATGAACGAGATAAAAACATCCCCTGTAAGAAACCGTGAGGACGGCGATGCTGTACCTGCAGGGTGCTGACCAGCAGCTGGTACCACTCCAGACAGTGTCTCAGGACGCCGGCCTTCTCCACGGCGAGGCAGTGTTTGACGGCGTCCTCGTGCCGGCCGTCTGCGCTGTAGAGCTGCACCAGCTTGTGGTTGATGTAGGTGTCTGCGGGCCGCAGCTTGAGCTCCGACTGCAGCAGCTCGTACAGCTGGTTAGAGCCGCTCTGAGCGCTCAGAAGCTTCTCCTGCGGCAGAGAGGACGCGTGAGACACAGAAGAGCAGCGCGGCGGACGTCTGCAGCTCTTTAGCTCACACTCACCCTCAGATTGAAGACGGCCGGGTGTCCCGGCAGAAGCCTGGCCGCTTTCTCCACCCAGAACTCGGCTCGGCTGTCGTGCTCGGGTTTACTGCACAGCAGCTCGGCCACCTTCAGGACCAGATCGTGCTGAGCCGGATTCAGATCCACCGAGCGCTGAGTCAAACAAACATCGTCATTACATAAAGTACACACATCTCACTCAGACTCCAACGCCGCACTGGAACGTGAACGACACATTTGACAACAAGGTACAACAACACTGAAAACAGAGGAAGCGACGGAAACTGGAAAGAAATCGGATCATGAGCTGCTCACGTATAAATGAACACATTTTGAAATGGACTTTACTCTTCATTAAAACACAGACTGCAGTGTGTCAGATTGAAAACAGCCTGTTAGCAGTGCGTCCAGACTGCAGAAGAATTTGCACACAAACAACTCCAGATATTTCTATCAGAATACTACTGCTGAACAGATATTTGACAACACTCTTATATGGATATTTATTTCCAGCCCTATGATTTATCCACGATCACATTAAACTCAAAAGCTCAAGAGTGTGTTTAAGACCGTGTAATAGGAGAACATGCGAGAGCAAACGAGGAGAGTCCAAACCTTGTAATATCCCACAGCTTTCTCCGTTTCTCCGTCTCGCTCAAACAGCTGCCCGAGGAACTTGTGCGCTTTAGGATCCTTCGGCTGGACGGTCAGATACTCCGAAACATGTCTGCCATTGAAGTGTGTGAGAGAGAGAAACATCAGCTCGTCCGAGAGGAACCAGACATCAGACAAAGCAGAAAGAGCACAGAAACCAGCCTACCTTTTAGCCAGGTCATACTCCTTAGCCTCAAAGTATAGCTTAGCAAACAGAAATCCTTTGACTGGACTCTGCAGAAACACAGATCACAGAATCACAAAGGGGTTTTTTGCCATGGTTTTTTACTCATGTGAAAAAGGGTTGATGCGAATAATGGGAGATGGAAACAATTTTTTTTTATGAATAAATTCCTCTGTGCACATCCAAAAGGCAATTCCAGTGTTTTTTTTTTCCAGAGTAAAAACCAAAAATATAAATTCTAATAGAATGTATTCATTACCAATATATTGAATCATCTCTTTATATTTTTCTGACAATAGAGTCCAGACATCAGAAAAATATCAGTCTATAAATGTGTTTTCTATTTTAGATGATGGAAATACACACGCGTTATGAACGTGACAAAACATGTGAAAAAAGAGAAAAAAGACATATTTTGTAGACTTTCTGTAAATTATAACATACAAACCAGAAGCAACAATATCTACACAATGGAGAAGGAATGACTCTTCACAGATCATATAAAATCTATTTGTTTCAATTTTCGTTTCTGTATTTCAGAGGAAAAATCAGCATTACGGACATGACAGCTCTGAAAGCAGAATTTATCCAACTGTGGAAATGCATGCAAAATACTTTAAACACCTTTAACAGAGACATCTAATGGGTATTTAATAGGTCTACCCCCCATTAAACATTTTTCTAGTTAACTAGTAGTCATTCATTTAAGCCACTGTTCAAATCACACGGTTATACTGTATTAATATAACAGCCTTCGAATTGATAATGAGCCTTAATGTATTCCACGCTCAAGTACACACATAACATTTGCCACAAACCACAGGCAAAAATAACCTATAATGATTATGAAAGTTTGAAAAAATTTGACATTTTTTAAATTATTCATTAATAAACTAGTGTTTTCTGAATCCTTGTTGGAAATTCACATTGCTGACTCATCTCCACAGATGTGCCTTTGGAGAGAAATGCAACCTTTAAACAGATTACATAGTCAGGATGTATTTAATTTAATTTTAAATTTGTTTGTTTGAAAGTAGACAATTCAAGCTTTCTGTAGACTAGATATAGTTCTCATGTCTGTGCCGTTCTTTTTGGTGACGTGCTCCAGTTCACGGAGAAAGAGATGTTTGTTTTCATTATTTTACAAAAGCTCAATGTTTTATTATTATGAGTTTACAGAAATTTGCTTTTGAACTGATTTAATTTGTTTTTATTATCAGGAAAAAGTGAAAGTGAACTGCTTTTTAAGTTGTAAAACATTGATTGCGCAGGGGCATCCCTGTCCTGCAGTAAGAGCATTCCACTCTCCGCACAGACATTGAATATAGGCCAATAATAGAGCACATTTATATAGCCCACGTTAATGCTAGAGTGTGGGATCCACACTAAAATAAATCTTCACCAATCTACATCCAAGACAGATGCAGTTATAACCTATAAATTGAAGACTATTTGACGTTTTAAAATGATCGATGCCACTCCAATTCATTGATCATTAGTTGTTGTCATGGGTGTCGCTAGACCAATTTAAAGGAGCTACAGCCCCCCTAAAATGACTTCTCAGCCCCCCTAAAAGTTTTGCGATCAGCTCCATAAACTGTACATGAATTTGTGATCACCTCAGTGCCCTTTAAACTTCATATGAAAAATGTAGCAACCTTTAATTGTGATCAGATCACAGACACAGAACAAAAACACCCGGACTCTGTTTTAATCATTCTCAGGGACTTTAATAAAGCAAATCTCTCCCGCGAACTGCCAAAATACAGACAGCACATCACATGCCCCACCAGAGAGAGTAATATACTGGATCACTGTTACACAGCCATAAAGGATGCATATCACTCTGTTCCACGAGCAGCTTTAGGACTCTGATCACTGTTTAGTTCATCTCATACCGACCTACAGGCAGAAACTTAAATCTGCAAAACCTGTATTAAGAACTGTTAAAAGATGGACTAATGAAACAGAGCAGGTTTTACAAGCCTGTTTCTCTCTCACCGATTGGACTGTTTTTGAAGCCGCTTCCACTGATCTGGACAAGCTCACAGAGACTGTCACTTCATATATCAGTTTCTGTGAGTATTTTTGCATTCCTACCAAGAGTCATCTAACCTTCAATAACAACGACAAACCATGGTTCACTGCAAAACTCCGACACCTCCGTCAGGCCAAAGAAGATGCTTACAGAAAGGGGGATAAAGTCTTGTATAAACAGGCCAAATACACACTGGAAAAGGAGATCAGAGTGGCAAAGAGGAACTATTCTGGCAAGCTAAGGAACAAATTATCTTCCAGTGACTCTGCTTCAGTGTGGAAAGGTCTGAAAGACATCACCAATTACAAGACACGATCCCCCAGCACTGTGGAGAATCAACAACTGGCAGACGTCCTAAATGAGTTCTACTGCAGATTTGAAAAAACACCCCACACCCGCCCTGAACACCTCTCCACACCACCATTAACACCTCCAGCAACCCCCCTCTCCCCCACACCTAAAATTCGGATCAGCGAGGATGACGTGTGCCAGGTCTTCAGAAAGAACAAAAGAAGAAAGGCACCAGGCCCAGACGGTGTGTCACCAGCCTGTCTGAAAACCTGTGCTGACCAGCTGGCCCCCATCTTCACACAGATCTTCAACAGATCACTGGAGCTGTGCGAAGTCCCCTCATGCTTCAAACGCTCCACCATCATCCCCGTCCCAAAGAAACCCAAAATTACTGGACTGGACTTAATGACTACAGACCTGTGGCTCTAACATCTGTGGCCATGAAATCATTTGAAAGACGGGTTTTGGCTTATCTGAAGGCCTCTACTGGACCCCCTGCAGTTTGCCTACAGAGCAAACAGGTCTGTGGATGATGCAGTCAACATGGGACTGCACTTCATCCTGCAGCATCTACACAGACCAGGGACATATGTGAGGATCCTGTTGTAGACTTCAGCTCCGCTTTTAACACCATAATCCCGGACACCCTTCAGAATAAAACTAACTCAGCTGTCCGTCCCCACCTCCGTCTGCCAGTGAATCACCAGCTTCCTGACAGACAGGCAGCAGCTAGTGAGGCTGGGAAAATTCTCATCCAACACCTATACAATCAGCACTGGAGCCCCTCAGGGCTGCGTTCTCTCCCCACTGCTATTCTCCCTGTACACCAATGACTTTACATCTAAAGACCCCTCTGTCAAGCTCCTGAAGTTTGCAGATGATGCCACACTGATCGGCCTCATTCAGGACGGTGACGAGTCTGCTTACAGACAGGAGGTTAAAGAGCTGGCTGTCTGGTGCAGTCTTAACAACCTGGAGCTTAACACACTCAAAAAAATGGAGATGATCGTGGACTTCAGGAAAAAAAACCCTGCACTCCCCCCCACTCACCATCATGAACAGCACTGTGACTGCAGTGGAGACATTCAGATTCCTTGGCACCACAATTTCTCAGAACCTGAAGTGGGACAATCACATTGAGTCCATTGTGAAAAAGGCCCAGCAGAGGTTGTACTTCCTTCGCCAGCTGAGGAAGTTCAACCTGCCACAGGAGCTGCTGAAACAGTTCTACTCCGCCATCATTGAATCCATCCTCTGCACTTCTATAACTGTCTGGTTCAGCTCAGCTACCAAATCTGACCTCAGAAGACTACGGAGGGTAGTCCGGACTGCTGAGCGAATCATTGGTACAACCCTCCCCACTCTCCAAGAACTGTACTCATCCAGAGTGAACAAAAGGGCTGGCAAAATCACTCTGGACCCCTCATATCCAACACACTAGAGCGCCATTTAATACACAGAGCCGTAGTTCACTGACAAGCTACGCAGTATCGCGTTCATTATCGAAGGCGATTCATCTGCGATAATAAACGCGATATTGTGTAGCTTGTCAGTGAACTACGGCTCTGTGTATTAAATGGCGCTCTATTTGAAAACAGGTGATGGAGATTTAGCGCTAATCACGGACCCGGCTTTACTGACGAGATGCGCATGAATATCGTGTTCGATATATCGCCCAGCCCTACTTTGAACTGTTACCATCTGGTCGACGCTACAGAGCTCTGAGAACCAGAACGACCAGACACAGAAACAGTTTCTTCCCTCAGGCAATCCATCTCATGAACACTTGACAATAAACGCGGAACACATAACACTATTATACATTATTTATTCACCACACATACTTATTTTTATTTTACTTTTTTTCATTTCAAATTTGCACATATCAGACCTGTACACACACAATTGTCTATATTATATATTGTATATTGTCGCACACAACTGTCTATATTATATATTGTGTTTTTTACTGTTTTGTACATTTGCCTATTTGTATATTTGTATATTATTCTTTTATTATCTGTGTCCTGTCCTGTTGCTGTCTTTCTGTTGCACTGTGGAGCTTCTGTCACTATAACAAATTCCTTGTATGTGTGAACATACCTTGCCAATAAAGTTCATTCTGATTCTGATTCTTCTGAATTGACTCCTCCCCATCTTTCAGCGCATTCTTCAATCCACAGAACGTGGTGGCGCAGAGCGAAAAACAGAAGACATGGTGTGTGTTTATTGTTATATTATCTGCATCTGTGCAGTTCTTTGTCATAAATCCAGTTTACAAAATATCATGGAGGAGCAATCGGTTCCCCATCTACTGTAAGTTTTCGCTGCGTTCACCCCTCATCACACCACAGATGATTCCCCCAGCGAAAATGAAGCCCTTAAAGCCCTAAACACACTGCACCATTTTCGGCTGTCCCAGATGAAAGATTGGCATCGTGAAATGATCGTGGTGATTTCTGTGATCGTGGCTCCTAATCGGTGGTCCTGTGTCATACAGTGAGAAACGGCCGTTGTCACGGTCTTGCGACCAAAGATAGCCTACGATACAGCATGATCAAAAAGGACTTTTAGGTCAAAAGACAGAGTTCATTTAAAGCGGGAAAAAGGAAAATTAATCTAGAGAAAGATTACTGGTTTTCAGAGAAAAGGTGGAGGTGTAGTGGAGGGTAATGTACAACATGCAAATGAGTTTAACATGTTTTTTAACAGGTTTGATACTGGATCCTCTACCTCTAGTAGCCACCTTCCCATTACTACCTCTACTATTTCTACTGGCCCCCCTCCCCCTAGTGGTCCACTGACCCCTTCCGGACCACTCTCATATTCTCATATTCTGCATACATTCCAGCCCACCTATGTCACCTCCTTGTCAGACTAGACTATATATCACAGCCGATAAGGTAAGAAAAGAGCTGGAAATGTTAAATCAGAGTGTGCTGAAGGCTTGTGCTAGCCAGTTGTGTGAAGTACTTCAGCATCTCTTTAACTTGCGCTTGCACCTTCAGATAGTTCCATTGCTATGGAAAACATCTTGTCTGGTTCCAGTGCCTAAGAATAGACATACTATGGCACTAAATGACTACAGACCCATTGCACTAACCTCTCATTTAATGAAGGTCATGGAGAGACTGGCACACCTTAGACCGCTAGTGTATCCATCACTTGACCCTCTGCAGTTTGCTTATCAGCCCCGGGTGGGTGTTGAAGATGTAATTATATATCTTCTGCAGAAGGCATATTGTTCTTTGGATAGACACAACACCACAGTTCTCATTTTGTTTTTTGATTTTTCCAGTGCATTTAATACCATCCAGCCAAGATTGTTGAAGGCAAAACTGGAAGATATGCAGGTGGATGCTTCCTTAGTCACTTGGATCTATGATTACCCGATGGGCAGGCCTTAGTTTGTGAGATTACAGGGATGTGTGTCTGAACGTCTGATAAGTAACATCAGGGCCCATCAGGGAACTGTGCTATCAAAGCAAAGGATGCCAACAGAGTAAATAAACTCATCAAAAATGCTGGGTCTGTCATCAGCTCTGAGCTTGGTATTCTGGAGGAAGTGGTCAAGGACAGAATGCTGCCAAAGTTGCTGGCGATTATGGACAATGATGCTCATCCCCTCTATAAAACTCTGGATAAGCTTAAGAGTAGCTTTAGCAACAGGCTCATTCAGCCTCGTTGCTTGAAAGAACAATATAGGAAATCGTTCCTGCCTAGTACTATTAGAGTGTATAACTTATTTGTCTAGGACAGAACTGTGTTATTAAAGGGTATTGTAGTCATGTATTCTAAGTGACCATATTAGCCATATGACCATATTAGCCCAGTTCTGTCAACATTGCACTGGCTCCCTATTAAACATTGTATACATTTTAAGATGAATGAATGAATCATGCATTTATATAGCGCTATATTGTGTATTGCCGTACACCCAAAGCGCTTTACAATCATGTGGGGGATCTCTCCTCAACCACCACCAGTGTGCAGCATCCACTTGGATGATGCGACGGCAGCCACAGGACAACGTTGCCAGTGCGCTCACCACACACCAGCTACAGGTGGAGAGGAGAGAGAGTCATAGAGCCAATCAAGTGGATGGGGATTATTAGAAGGCCATGATTGACAAGGGCCAGTTTTGGGAATTTGGGAATTTGGCCAGGACACCGGGGTTACACCCCTACTCTTTTACGAGAAGTGCCATGGGATTTTTAGTGACCACAGAGAGTCAGGACCTCAGGTTAACGTCTCATCTGAAAGACGGTGTTTTTTACAGTATAGTGTCCCCGTCACTATACTGGGGCGTTAGGACCCACACAGACCACAGGGTGAGCGCCCCCTGCTGGCCTCACTAACACCTCTTCCAACAGCTACCTAGTTTTCCCAGGAGTCTCCCATCCAGCTACTGACCAGCTCAACCCTGCTTAGCTTCAGTGGGCAACCAGTCTTGGGCTGCAGGGTGATATGGCTCTGTGATCTTGCTAATTACCTATAAGGCCCTGAATGGTTTGGCACCTCAGTATTTGAGTGAGCTCTTATCACACTATAGTCCTTCACGTCTGCTGCGATCTCAAAACTCGTTTGATAATACCTAGAATATCAAAATCAACTGTGGGCGGGAGATCGTTTTCCTATTTAGCGCACAAACTCTGGAACAATCTACCTAACACTGTTCAGGAAGCAGACACACTCTGTCAGTTTAAATCTAGATTAAAGACCCATCTCTTTAACCTGGCTTACACATAATACACAATTGCATTTCTATAATTCACATCCGTTAAGGGATTGTTAGGCTGCATTAATTAGGTCAACCAGAACCGGGAACACTTCCCATAACACCCAATGTACTTGTTACATTGTTAGAAGAATGGCATCTACGCTAATATTAGTCTGTTTCTTTCTTATTCCGAGGTCACCGTAGCCACCCAGATCCAGACTGTATCCAGATCAGATGGTGGATCAGCACCTAGAGATGACCTCTACAGCCCTGAACGTCAGCGGAGATCAGGACAACTAGATGATCCCCAGAGACAGATCCCCAATGAAGACCTCGTCTCCTAGACGGCCATCAGGACAAGACCACGGGAACCAGATGAGTCCTCTGCACAATCTGACTCTGATGCAGCCTAGATTTAAACTGCTGATTGTGTCTGGCCAGAGGAGAACGACACTATTTCGACACACTATTTCCCCATCTAAATACTGTAAAGCTGATGTAAAGCCACCCAGCTTTATATCAAGCTGACGTAAAGCTGCATTAACACAATTTGCATTGTTAAAAGCGCTATACAAATAATAGTGACTTGACTTGACTAAGTGTTCATTGATTGTATTGCGCTAATCATTGTGTAATCATCACAGTTTGTGCAGTGTGTTTTGGGCTTAACATGGGGTGCCCAACCCTGGTCCTGGAGACCTACCTTCCTGCAGAGTTCAGCTTCAACCCTGATCAAACACACCTGTCTGTAATTATCAAGTGCTCCTTCAGATCCTAATTAGTTGGTTCAGTGTTTGATCAGGGTTGGAGCTGAACTCTGCAGGAAGGTACATCTCCAGGAACAGGGTTGGGAATCCCTGCCTTAACACATATGATTGCATACTTTATAAAATGATCTTGTTGCCATTTTCATTTGAAAATTTAACTTTCAATATAAAATATATTACAGTGCATGTGGCAAAGCATACGTGAGCTAAGGAAAGAGGGTTGTACTAGAAGTGCAAACAGTAAAATGTTGTGTTTGTACAGTAAACAGGTGTGTGTGTGTGTGTAGGCCTACTGGTAAATATGGTTTATGAGGACACAAATGTGTATAATAACATGGGTACTACAACGTAAACTTGGTTTATGAGGATACTTCCTATGTCCCCGTAAAACAAAAGGCTTAAAAAACATACAAAATGGTGTTTTATGAAATTCAAAAATTGCCAGTAGTCTCCTGTAAGGGGTAGGTTGGTGTAGGATAATAGCACATACAGTTTGTACAGTATAAAAACCATTAGGCATATGGAGAGTCCCCGTAAACCACAAATACCAGACTGTGTGTGTGTGTGAGATCAGGAAGGCTTTGGTTTATTCGCTACTCAAATGTTATACCCATCTATGCAATACAGTGTAATACTGCAATAAGTTTAGTATACCACCCCTGAGACTTGAACCTCAAACATTTTTTATTTTTATTTATATTTTTTTAATATTATAATTATACCCTCACTGGGGGCTGAGCCCCCCCTAAAATGAAAATCCTAGAATCACCCCTGGTTGTTGTTGACCAAGATTAAACGGATGTCGCTGTCATAAAAACTTGTTTTAATAAACCATTTATGCATTAATGAATTATGATGCAACCTAGGTTAAGTAGCTAAAATATTTATAAAAATGCTATACATATAGACTGTGAGCAGTAAGCAGCATATGCGCGCTGAACACGTAACGCAGCCTGTCTTGCTCTCTGCCTGCATGCAGCGCCGATAGCGACAAGAGTTAGCGTATTTGAAACACATAAAAGGTTTAAATAAGGTTATATTGACAATGAACATTAGGCCTATATTTAAAAACAGTTTTGGCAATTTACAGTCCGCCTGTCCCTATTTCTGACCCGCGCAGCAAACGACACTGCAAATCTCCGCGATGTTCCTACCCGAATGCACTTTCTATAATGTTATTAGAATTAATTATCAGTGTCAGTCATCAGTAACGTGGTAATGCATATGATTTAATCAGTGGTGTAGCAAGTAAGCCACGGGACCATATTTAAAAACACTTTTAAGGGGCTCCACAAATGTTACTTGTGCTGTTGCAGGTAATAACCTAGATCACTGTCTAACACTTGATGGCTGCTCTGTCAATTCTTCTTCATCAGTCAGGAACCTAGGCGTACTTTTTGATAGCAATCTTTCCTTCGAAAAACATGTTTCTAGCATTTGTAAAACTGCATTTTTCCATCTTAAAAATATATCTAAATTACGACCTATGCTCTCAACGTCAAATGCAGAAATGTTAGTTCATGCGTTTATGACCTCAAGGTTAGACTATTGTAATGCTTTATTGGGTGGTTGTTCTGCACGCTTGATCAACAAACTACAGTTGATCCAAAATGCAGCAGCTAGAGTCCTTACTAGAACCAGGAAGTATGACCATATTAGCCCGGTTCTGTCAACACTGCACTGGCTCCCTATCAAACATCGGATAGATTTTAAAATCTTGTTAATTACTTATAAAGCCCTGAATGGTTTAGCTCCTCAGTACTTGAGCGAGCTCTTATCACACTATAGTCCTCCACGTCTGCTGCGTTCTCAAAACTGATAATACCTAGAATATCAAAATCGACTGCGGGCGGCAGATCCTTTTCCTATTTAGTGCCCATTTACATTTTTTTCCATAAAATATTTTTTGTAGTGTTTTGGGACATATTCCATTAGGATTAAGTGGATTTAATATAGAAGGTGGCCAATTAGAAACCCACAGGGCCCATTAGTTTCCCCATTATAACCTGTAAAACCATTACAAATTTTGTGATGGTGTCTGTTGTTGTTTCATCAGCAGGGAAGGCTGACATTTGCATGGAATTTCCCTGTGTCTCTGCGAGATGGGATGGCATAACCTGGCTAACCAGCGGACTGATCTCGTTGCACAGCATCTGAAACGTGTTGGATGGAAACAGTGCTTATTCACAAATGTTTGATGTGATGTTCCAATTTTGCGCACAAGTTAAATTTGCACCTTTGGACGGAAACTCAGCTACTGTTTGACTGCGTTTAACACGGTCTTGTGGAGCGGGGCTCATTTCCCATAGTGCACAGTGGCTCAAACAGATACCGAGCATGACAATAACATGTATATCAATCATATTCAGATGTTTGTCTGGTTTAGGTGTGTCAGAACATGCCAGAGAAACTCATTAAGCAACTGAATTACTGTCATTCTGTGCGGCGTTCACATATATAACACACACAACAATAAAGCAGTCAATCATATGTCTTTGTCCATTTATCTGAACAGCAGTGCGTGATGGGAACTGAACCTCACCCACAAAACAATGCTCGGGGCAATCAAACTGTGTGAGTCATTAACATTGTAAGTTGAGCAATTAACATACTTCTGGAGAACAGAAACTGAATCTGAAGACTTCTGGACTTCATCAGCTTCATAAGTGATGAGCTCAGATGCGGAGATGAAGCTGACAGCAGCACAAGATCAAGAGCAGGTTAAACTCTCTGAGAGCAGAGGATTCATCATATATTACTCATACAGACACAATAATAACTCCTCACACACACAGATTACATCAGTCTCGAGATTGCTTCCAGAGGGAGCTGAAATTACAGACAGTGTGACTTTGTTTTTCTCAGAAATAATTCAGCAAACTCTCGGCAATGTTTAACAAGATGTATGGCGACGCGTGAGTCATAAAGCAGCTGCGGCGAGCTTCAGAAGCAGGTGTCGCGTCTGGAAATCTGTTCGTCAGTCTCTTCTTACCGCTTTCTGCGAGGGCGAGGCGCTCTGAACTGTAGAGATATAGCGCTCCACGTCCGCTTTAGTCCGCCTCATGGCTGCTGTCACACACTCTGCGTCGCTGTTTCAGAAGCTGATCATTGAAGCGCGGATCTGCGGCTCCTATCACTCTCTGTTCACGCGCGAGACTGAGGTCTGTGCAGAGCAGAAGTGGGTGTTTCTGACCCATTGTGGGTGTTGTCAAAGTGGTGGATTTTTCTAAATTATGCCATGAAAATGATCCCCTCACCTGGCCCCACCCTAAACAAGTACAAAATATGAATACAACAAAATGTCTTTATTTAGCATACAAAAAAGAATCTGGTATCAACACAATAGAACCATATTAATTCCGGACAAAACATACCAAGAAACAAACATAAAATTAAAAAAAGATAATATAAAGAAAATATAATTACAAGTCATATTATAAAAAATTAAACCGTTTTAATGCATTTTTATTTTTTTTATTATTTTATTTTACTAAGGGCTTCTGAGAAGTATTTTAGATCATTTCTAAAAACAATAAACAGAGGAGATTTAAAACATCTACCATTAAGTATAAAGTATTTTGCTAATAATATAATATTATTAATCAAACCGAACAAACTGTTGTTTATTCTGTACATTTCAGTCAGTCCTGCAATGCTTTCCGAAAACAATCAGACAAATTACATGTATCTGAATGCTAAACTATTTATTATGTAAACCAGGCTTAAATTGTACTTAACGTGCTTTCCGCCAAAAATAAATAAATAAATAAATAAATCATCCTCTTCACGTGAGCAAATATGTGCTTGGCCCGAGTTCAGGAACGGGACGGATTGCACGAGGGACTATTAAAATTAACCAGTGTATATGTTTGGTTGACTGTATTGTATTCTGATAATGAACAGGCTGCAACGTTTGCAGTGCTGTAGGGCATGTGTCAAAGAGCATATGATCGTCTTAAAATAAACATCTATATGCTGCTTCGTAAATTATGAAAGTGCGAATCAATAGGCTACCACAAGTTTCTGTTTCTATTTGGCGTTCTATTTACGCAGAAATGGACTTTGGCGTGAATATGATCGGTGTTGCCAACTCAGCAGTTTTGTTGCTAAATTTAGCAACTTTTCAGACTACCCTAGCAACTTTTTCTTCCAAAAGCACCTAGCAACAAATTTAGCAATTTTTAAAAAATTATTTGGCAACTTTTAGCAACTTTTGATAAGTGACAATAAAAAGACACACATTTTCCATCCAAATTGCACAAAAAGAAAACCAAAGATGCCTCGCAGTACACACATCACGTGAATTGAATTAGCCGCTATTTGCATTTCTTCAATATAATAATAATAATAACAACTGAATAATTGTTCATTTATGATAGGCTACACTTTGTTATAGCTTGTATTTGCGATTATTGATCAGTTAGTATGCTGTAAGAAAAATGGAAAATAAGCTACTAGTATTTTTCCAGGACGTTATCCATTGTAACCCTGTAACCTGAAAACACAATGCGTAATTTAAAATGCAGGTAAAGAAACCGACACAGAAAATTCTTTCATATTAACATAGAAGATTGTGCCCTATTTTTACAGCCTTTTCTTGGAGTGTAGCACACTAACACTAACACACTGCTTAAAGCATAATTGTTGAGAATGTGTTATATTACTAGTTTACTAGCTATTGAAAAAAGAAAAAAAAAACTTAAATTGTAATCATTCAAAAATGTGTAAGTGTTCAATGATTCAATGTATTTTAAAATATAGTTATTTATATTTTAATATTATATTATGCATATTATTTTACAAACAAATCTAAATTAACATATATAAAATATATATTTTTGCTGAGATTTGATGTTGTGACACAGTTTTGCACCGTGATTACGCAATGAGGTCATCGTGCAACGTCATTTAGCAACTTCTAGCAACAAATTGACCTTCCCTTAGCAACTTTCTCTGAAAATGAGTTGGCAACACTGAATATGATACGCAATATTTAGGATTAAGGGTGCGGGTTAGGAATAAAGCTCATCAAGTGCTCGAGCACATCCGACGGAAAAACACGTGTTCTCTTTCAGCTTTCAGACACGACCTTCTTCTCATTTGAATGGTTCGTTTGATGCGCTTTATATATACAATTATTTTAATGACAAATGTCCAGAACGCATTAAAGCCTATATGCAAGATCGCATGAAATGCGCGAGCGCAAACCTCTCTGCTCGCAGGTGGATTCCCATCCATTCACTCTCACAGAAAACAGACGCGTTTTTTCATTTTTTTACATTTTTTAATTATTTTTTCTATTTTTTTAATAATTTTTCATTAGTACATTTCAATTACACATGTCCATGTTGACCAATATGATATTTGCATCTAAAATATCACCAAATAGGACTAATTATTTATTTTTTTTATTTAATTTTTTTGGACAATTAGGTGGCCCTGTTTACATAAGACACATTTATTACAAAAAAAAAACTTTTTTTTTGTAAATATTTTATGATTTGTGTGTGTCCCTCAGTTTGACTTTCCACCCCGTCACACTAACTTGTTTTAGCTGTAAACCCAGATAGCAAAATTGCTGTGGCCCAGATCCGGCCCACAGTTGACACTTTCATCTGGCCCACATACCGCGTGGAATGATGGCACTTGGGAGGTCCTCTCCTGTTTGCCAGATTTGGGCCACAATTAAGCCATAGCAATGCCGCATGTCAGCCATAAATAAAATAATGAAGCAGAACTGGCACACATCTGGCCCACAGTTTACAGTTCAAAGGGTATGTGGGCCAGATGAAAGTGTCAAGTGTGGGCCGGATCTGGGCCACAGCAATTTTGGTGTCTGGGCCAGATGTGTGCCAGTTCTGCTTCATTATTTTATTTATGGCTGACATGCGGCATTGCTATGGCTTAATTGTGGCCCAAATCTGGCAAACAGGAGCGGACCGCCCAAGTGCCATCATTTCACGCGGCATGTGGGCCAGATGAACTTTATGGCACTTAAGGCAGTCCACTCCTGTTTGCCAGATTTGAGCCACAATTAAGCCGTAGCAATGCCACATGTAACCCAACAACAAACCAAATAAACCACACCTGGCCTCAGTTGATTTTTATACAAACCCTGGTCTTTCCCAACATTCCTCATGCAGCATGGAATGGTGGCACTTTTACAATGCACTCCTGTTTGCCAGATCTGGTCCACAAGTAGGCCAGTTGTTCAGCCACATGTTAGCCAAGAATTACATAAATAAACCATAACTGTGTGTTTTTGTGTGTGCATGCTGTGCCATATCATTGACACTAAGAGATATAAACTAAAGGGAAATGTAAAAATGCCCCCTTTTTATGTTAAGAGAAGTTACAACAGATGATTTAAACACATTTCTGAAATCATTTGCATTATTTATTAATATTGTCAAAGAACAACCAAGTGCAAGTTTCCATTTTCAAAACTGGAAAGCAATCTAAAAAAAAAAAATAGTAATAATGAACAAACACAAAATATGTGCATATAAAGCATCTTAGAACTAAACAAAAAACAAAACATGTTTCCAGTTGGTCATCCAAAAAAACAAAAACAAAAAACAGACAACGCAGAAGTAAACACACTAGAAAACATTGGCAAATGGAGCCATCCAAAATTAAAGAATTTGACCTCCTTGACTGGGCCCATCTGTGTCATCATGGCAATCTTGCAAGCCTTTATTGGATACACACACACAAAAAAAACACTGTTGACTCAGTAACAGAATGCTGATTTTACAATAGTGTTTTAATAGCAATAGCACATTAATACTGAATGGGGAAAAAATGGACTGGAACTACCAGTGCATTAAACAGTTTGGTAACTCTAAGGCCTTAATTGTTAACATTAATTAATGTATTAACTAACATGAACTGCATTATTTAAGCTTTTTTAATGTTACAGTCATTCACTGTTTGTTCATGTTAGTTCACAGTGCATTAACTAATGTTAACAAATACAACTTTTGATTTGAATAATGCATTAGGGAGCGTCACAATTAGAGATCGACCGATATATCGATTTACCGATATTTCCCCGATATTTAGCCATTTTTCCATAATCGGATATCGGTTTTGTAATATCGGATTCACCAATAAACGCCGAGGGGAGATGAGACAACAACAACGGCGTGCAGGTACTTGATTTGCTGTAGTTAGTAAACTATTTAATATTACAGTCATTAATGCACAAATTAGATGTATTACATAAATGCCTGATATGTAGTTTATGCAACTTGGCTCTATAAGAAATACGATAAATAAGATACTCTGTCAAGCCCTGTCCCTATAAAGATGTAACTTTGCGTGAAATAACACAGCCATGAATTAGCGCATGTTGGAAATAAAAGCGCAGAATTGAATTCTCTCTGTGGTCTATTAGTCTCGTGAAGTCGGAGTCACGTAGATAATCCGTCAAGTCCTCTCCCAATAAAGACGTAACTTTGCATGAATTAAATAATACAGCCATGAATGATTGCATGTTGGAAATAAAAACATTGAATTTAATTCTCTCTCTGTTGTCTATATGCTCATCATTAGTCTTGTGAAGCCGCTTCATATTGCAGTTCACTCAGCTGGTTGATGCTCAAAAAATGCTCAGCACGGCCACTGCATGTAACTTTTAACAAGATTCACTTTTTTGAAGCACCCTAAATTGTATTAACACTTACTATATAACCATTATTTTGTTTATAAACATCTAAATTAATACAACTCTATGGAAATTCTCTGCAATCGATCGCAGTTTGAGTATAGTTCTGTGTAAATGCAAAGATAAACCGCACTGTCAGCAGCATCATTTAGAATGACAAAAAATATAGCATGCCAGTTGAGAAATGCAATAAAATACAATGCTTGTTATATTCCAATATTCCAGAGAATATTATTCAGTGAATTAACATTATCCAGTGAATTATTCTTCACTCTTTAGCCTATTTAACAGCTTATAAACCTACTAAAACTGTAGTTAAAAATGAAGTTGATATGACTCTTGTCCTTTATTTATTTTCTCCATTTGAAAACATTATACATTCTACATTTATTTTGCTTACTGCTAATATTAGTGTTGCTGCTAAAGCTTTTTATAAATAAAATGTTTTTTATTGTTGTAATACGAAGATTAAATTTAACATGACAGGGCTCTAGACTGCGACCAAAATGGTAATTTTTTGCGAGTTAAAATTTGACGTGGTCGCATTTGTACGAGTGCATGATCTGCGCTGCTCCAAAGTGTCTGCTTCATACAGCGTGCTGCCAGCCGCAGCACATTGTAGCAGGAGTCAGATCTCACTGATCACGTGAAGAGAGGTGCTTTCAGCGCGAGCGCTTCATGGGTAGAGCCTGGTTTATACTCGCCGCGTCGCGGACGGAGTGCAACGGAGGATTTTGTTTCAAACTAAAGTAAAAGACCTCAGAGTTTGCTAAACATTCTGTAATATACTT
Organism: Onychostoma macrolepis; assembly: GCF_012432095.1. NCBI lineage: Eukaryota > Metazoa > Chordata > Actinopteri > Cypriniformes > Cyprinidae > Onychostoma > Onychostoma macrolepis. Next base: position 36,951,500 of record NC_081163.1, read on the forward strand.
GGTCTATAATACAGCATTATGCCATGCCTCATCTTATTCGTGTTTGTTAATAACTGTTATGTAAGCTAGTTTGTCATTGTCAATGTACTGTTTTATTGTTGTTGAGCTTTTTAATTAAGAATAACAATGAATCCATCTTTTGTTTTAGTCTTAAAAAGTGAAAGGTGTATAGATATAAGCAGACAATTATCTGTTCTTGTAGAATGTGACACCAAGATCGCGAATTTGAAAGTGAACGAGAATACTTCTTGTGCGCAAAAAAACAAACAAAAATAACGACTTTATTCCACTATTCATTTTCGGCTGCTTAGTTCTATGTTTAGTTCAAGTAATTTCACATAGTGTAACTGCGCAGCGCATCACACACATGACCAGTGTCGGCCAATAGTGAGCCTGCACGGTAACGTAGAACCCGCAGTTACACTACGTGAACTTGATTGAACCAAGTAGCCGAAAATGAATAGTGGAATAAAGTTGTTGTTTTTTGCGCATGAAAATTATTCTCATCGCTTGATAAACTTATGGTTGAGTCACTGTTGTCACTTGGACTATTTTAACGATGTTTTCAATACGTTTTCTGGGCGGGCAAGTTTCAATCCCTTAGAAGCCTGGGAGGAGTGATTCAGCTCTCAGATTTCATCATAAATATCTTAATTTGTGTTCCGAAGATGGACGGAAGTCTTACGGGGTTGGAACAACATGAGTAATTACTTACAGAATTTTCATTTTTGGGTGAACTAACCCTTTAACTAATGTTAAAGTTTTACCAATGTTTTAATGTATACCTTGCAGCCAATCAGAATCAAGTATTCAGACAGACCATGCTATACACATATAGCAAAAACACAATGTAACTGACTTACAGGTGTCTTGGGACCTCCTCCGTTTCTCCCTTTCTCTTCTCCCTCCGTCTCGGTCACTTGACAGATGAAGCCATTTTTTAATAAATGTTTCAATTTCTTGATCGGTGGCCGCAGCTGTAAGTCTATTGTTTCTGACAGTTCCTAAAAATATATAACATTGTAAATGCAAGGATGGATTAGACAACTTTTGAAAATCTTAGCAGACAAGCAGTAGCCAAGTGCATACTTTGCCAGTGCCACTGTAAAGAACATTTTGGCCACGGACAAGGACACTCTTTGTTTCCAGATGCCCAAAATGCACAAGTTTAACCTTTTTTAGCAAACCAGGGTGACTAGGAACATGGAATTGTATAGCTATGATTTCTTGTTTCAGAGGAGTTTAAATATGAGGAAACACAAAGGCCAAATTCCTTAATCATCCATCACTAGGGATGTCAACGATTAATCGACGATCGATTAATTGTCGATAATACATTTAATCGATACAACTTATCAATCATCGATTAAGCAGGTCTTCATGCACGTGCGTGCTGCTCAACCGCAAAACATGTATAGCGAGCACGCCGGAGTTATGTTTGGGACCATTTTACACCTTAATCATGCATTTTGCACTCAATTATGTCACAGAACTTTTGCTGTGTTACTGTAACAATGAGCTCTCAAACACACCAAACCAACAATTACTAAAAGACAAACAAAACTGATTTTGCACGGGCACTTTGCCATCATTTGTAGTAACCTATTTACAAACTGTTTGCTCAAGCGTAGCATTTTCTCGATGTTTAGCATACTAAAACACAAACAAAACTGATTTTGCACGGGCATTTTGCACTAGTATTAAACAAAGATAAACAATAGATAAAAAAGATAAACAATTAAATAAAGATACACATTATATAGGCCTAGTGCTTTAATTTCAGGAGGGTCAACTAACATTACTGTTCAGGTATGGTCTAAAAATTAATTATAATAAAGTAATCAAATATAAAATAACACTGCATAGTTTATCATAGATAGATTAATGCTTATTAAAGCTGAAGTTATTTATTCAAGAGCTGTGAGTGATTTTCTCTTTGCCTTTTGTTGTGATATTCGCAGTAATGGCACAATCGACAGCATGTTTAATAGAACAACCTCATTTTTATTTGATAAAATTTAATATTCTGACTGTTTGAGTTTTGTTAAAATGAACCATTGGTCATCCAGTGTCATGCAATTAGATCATGATAACTACAGATAAAACCAGGCATAGCCCTATAGCACCTAACTATCATGGCAAAATGTAACTTTATGGTTTCTATGGTATTTGTATGAAAAACAGTAGCCTAAATACATTATTAAATACAGTAATTATATTCCATTAGTCCTTTAATACATTGTCTACATTAATAATATAATACAATTCAATATGTATATCCCACATTTCATTGTGCAGTTAATATTACTAGGCTAACGTTACAGTAAATCCATGGTAAATGATGGGACTTTGTAGACGGAAAAGCCTTCTAACTGCCTCGTTGCACACAGTGTTTCTCCTGTTTGTCAGCACTGTTTCATGTGCCTTTAAACTGGTTTAAATCACTGAGACATTGGTGTTCTTCGCTGAATTCAAGCGCTTCTCACTGGATCTCACAGCTGTTTAGTGGTCGTGTGATCAAGACCATTCAGCAAGTAAACACATCTGATCTGATAAACGCTGCGATGCAGTTTGGACTTGAGCCGGCGGATACATGTTCAGTGTGGCGCGAGGTTCAAATGAGTTTTGTTCCGCTTCTGGCGCATAAACATTATCAAACATTTATCAAACTCTTGATATTGTTTTATTGAGAAAAATTATATTGCGATAATTTTCATTATTGTTTTATCGCCCAGACCTAACTGTAAAGTATACTTCTTTTTAGTAAGGGATGCATCAGGAAATACGGATTGCCTGTTGCATCAGTTTCTTATTGTATGAGAGCTCCATGTGTGGAGATGGACAGCTATGTTTGGGATTGTTTCCACAATAAAGCTTTTAGTGATAAACTGCTGGCTGTCATACCCGTGCAAGTATGCATTTAAGTGTTTACTTTTTTTAATCAACCTTTTTTAATAATTACGTAATTTGAGTAAATATGCATCAAGCATGCAAGAAATAGAGAATGGACTTATTAGACTGAAGATGCAATGTACTGTAACACTTACCAGTAATGACATCTTTCAGCTGCAGTTTGTGGAAAGCTGTTTTGCCATTGATGCCACGCCAGTTAAGTTGTTTGCCAAGGGAGTTGGTAATACAGTGCCCCATAACCCGCCAAACGCTATCCTTAACATCAACTCCTCCAATGAAGCTCAATGCAGTAATCTAAAAAAGATCATTTAAAAAACATGGATAAATGTTTTATATAAACACTACTCACAGTTACCTAATTCAGAATAAAATAAAAAAAATACATTATATCACTTCACGCTTAGTTGGCATTTAGAACAAGTCTCTTTGTTGGATACTTGCTTTCTTAACCTGTTATCTACTGTAGGACTGTCACTCTATCACTGATGCAGTTCCATATTCAACTGACAACATGAAGTTGCAGTGTCCTTGAGGTTTAAACACAAGATTTTAAACTATAGTAAAACAAAACAAAAATGCTGCAAGTCTAATACCGCAATGATCCCCAGTTTAAAATATCAATTTTAGTTTTCCATGGTCCAATAAAGTGGAATATTAATATATTGTCTGATTAAAGTTTAGTCAAACTGAATATATGTCAGAGTAGTTTATGCAATATGCTGGTGAGGCAAAGTGTTAGTTACCATTTTTTTTGAGGTCAGCCTCTTCCCTCAGACGTTTTTCCAGAGCCAGCAGGGAGGTAAGATCTTTCAGTGGCAGTAAGTCTCTGTCGATGGGATCCTGCCCATGAGCAGGTTCGCCCATTTTCTGCATGTTCATCAGAATGACTTTGAGTTGATCCATCATCATTTCCTGATTTGTAAGAATTCTATGCAGAAGAGCTAAAAATAAAGACAAACATGTGATTTACGTAATTTTGACAGATAATAAATTGTATTTACCTGTGAAAACAAATCTAGAAAGAGACATGAGTATTTATTTAATAAATCACTTACGAGCAAGACCACTTAAAGTAACTGTTCCTGACTGTTGTGCTTCAGAATTTCCCATAGACCGACTGGGTTGGGGCTTTTTCAGCACGCCGGGCTCAGGACTTGTCACAGAGTGTCTGGGCTCAGGACTTGTCATATGCTTTGGGGTTTCAAGCTTTTGAACCCTTCTCTTTATTGCAGACTCAATTGCAAAGTTTGGTCCTGTTATCTTTGGGGCTGGAGGCAACAATCCTTTTTGTTTGACCAAATCTTCGTCGTCGCTCTCAAAGTGAATGTTTGGTCTTGTCAGGGGCACAGAAAATAAAATCAAAATTTATTTTAATCAATTTCACAGATCAGTCTCAGTCTAGTCTGGTAGTGTCTCAAATTTCTGCTGTTCCTGTTCCTCCCTGCCTGCCCTGTTTCTCGCTTCTGTCACCACTATCTCCTAGTTGCCCAACTGTTTCTCTTAAGGATCGTCAATGCTTTGTGTTCCTGCCCTTATCTGCCCAGCTGCACGCTTTTTAAATTTAAGCTTGTATTTAAGGCCAATGTCCAGGGTTTCCCTAAGCATATATAACAAGCATATTACCCCCCAACCAGTCTAAACATTTGCAGAAATGTTAATGCACTAACAAATCTAAGATCAGATTCAATCTCTTTTAGTAGTGACACAATGTCATCATGGTCAGAGTTTGAGGCCGAACATGTAATAATGTTAGTCGAACGATTTGGGAAAATAATCTAAATGTGTTTTTTATTTTTATTTTATTTATTTACTTTTTTTTACTAATAATGCGATTTAATATACTAGATTTTTAAGCTCTTTATCTTCTGTATTATTCAACAAAGACAAGCAATAAATCATTGTATTATGGCTGGGAACTGGGAATCTTTAGTCACCTCATGATCATGATTGAGTCACCTCAAAAAATGTTTTTGATGGAATTACATACTGTATGTATTTATAAGAACTTTTTTAATAAAATAATTACACTTTAAAAAATAAGTTTTACACTTTAAATTACACTTTTAAATTGTAGCTTATATAAACAAATATAGCTTCAAAAAGTAAATATTAAAGAGGAACAAAAACATATTACAAGCAATAAACACCATTTTTTATGCCTACAGCAATAGTAGTAGAATGGCAGTTTAATACTTACAGCCTTTTTCGCTTTTTCTTTGGAATGTCATCCACATCTTCTTCCTCTGCTGTTTGAAGGTCAGTTTGTGTTTCCGCTTGAGGAAGTTTTAGACGAGCAGCTTTGTAGGTTGCTGTAAAGAAATATCATTAGATTTTTTTTCAAACTAGTGAAGCCTATTGGTAAATAATAATATGTGATATGCATACCAGCTTTATATAAAATTCGAACACAATATGCGTCCCACGTGTGTCCAGGTTGCTCCTCACTTCGTATGGCCTTTACTAATTCATCACGTCTGTATTGAGCTGGCCATTGACATATTTCCTTTTCAACCCAAAGTGCTGGTACCACTTCAACTTCTTGGGTTTCTAGAAACTCTACAATGTAAAACATGACCTAGAACAGAAAGAGGCATAAAGTAACTAACATTAAGAGTATGCACTTATAACTTTTGCACTTTTTTAATTTAAACAAATGAACATAATTAGAAGTCATTTTTTTATGATAATCATAATAAGGGCTTTAAAGGGTGAATGATGGTTTAAGTGCACATAAATGTCCTTATTAACACATGTTTCAGAACCAAGTTATTAGAAGTATAAATATGGTATACACACCTACTGAAATAACCCAAGGCAGGCTGGACTCTGTCACTGCTGTCTAAATGCCAATCTGCACATAAATTAATTCAATTTGAAAAAGATTGGACTATCTAAAATTCAGATTTAAAGACTACCAAAACACCACGCTATGAATGACATTTAGGATGGGTCTGCATGAAGAAGTGGAATGACAACAAATCCAACCTCCAAAGGCAACCGGACGCACTTCTGCATATTGGTATCTAATGTTAAGCACATCAGCTTTGGTGACAGATCTGACACAAAACAAATTCCCAAATCTGTGGACTCAATGGGATAATCAAAGAACTTTGCAATGTGTCTATATTCTTTGCAGACAATATATTCCTCACCTTCAAAGACAATTATATTCTGAACCAATAGTATCTTATTGTTCATCTTTATACATCTGTCCCTCTCTGATGTGTTGATGACAACCTCATCTATCGACAGTTCCTTAAATTGGGAGACCGCTCCTGTGAATCCTTCTGGAACAGGTCCATCTGAGTGCAGCATTTTCATTTTTGTGAGCTTTCCGGGTTTCCTCATCATTTAAACTTGTTGAATCAAGTTCTGAAATTCTGCGTATAACTTGCTGCAGTGGTGAGCTAGGTTTTCTAACCATTCCTTTAATTTTTTTTAAGTAGTTTTCAAAAGGAAACCCTGAAATTAAATCTAAGTGGCCATGCACCTTCACATCATCACTGAGATGAGTCAGACCATGTATGTTGTACACTAAAAAACAATGACCATAGAGTTCCCCAAAATGCTTAACAAATGATCTAAGTAGTGTGTTTGCAAAGTCATTTAACAGCAAACAATATGTTGGACTTGCCAAGATATATATGCCCACAGACAACAACATAAAATTTTGGTAAACCTCAGTAGTCAGCACATCCCTCAAAACTACTGGACCAGTGTAAAGTAAGAACTGCCTAAGTTCTGTTGCTTTCCATCGTAACCTTTCATCAAGTGCCCTTGGTCTTCTAGCAAATTCAGAGGGTATGTAACTCTTGAGAGCAAGCAGTTTGCCAGAAATGATAGACACTTGCCTGGATGAAATACGGTAACTCAACTTGCCGCGAGTTCCCATCCACAAATCAAGCAGACGACGCACCACGCCTAAGCACACTAAATGCATATAGTCATGTGGAAATCCACTAACCATGGGAACAGATGTTTCACAAAATGGGGAATGTTGTACATGGTGGTCTTCATCCTCTGCATTTGAAAAAGAAACATCGGTTCTTACCCTAGAATTAAGTTCTGGGAATGTCATGCGATTATTAATGTAAATGCCAGACTGTACACATTTATCACAGCCACTGTATCCATTGTGTGACTTAATACCCTTAATAAAAGCCCTCGCAGGAGCATCACAGATTACCGAGCACACAGTCAAGAAGAAGGTCTTTCCATTAACAACAAAACCAGTGCTCAAGGATTTCAACTCACAGACCAGATCCTTCAGATATTCTGACAAGGACTGAGGCTTCGATTTCCCACAGTAAAGAGCAATCAGCACAGGTTTTCTACTGTAAGCCTGGAGCATTCCTAAAATTGGCCAGAACTGTACACCTGAACTTTTAAAAATTGGAAGACCATCCATGTTTAATTGCAATTTGAAGCTGTGATGATTCCGGACAACTGATGTAAGCTTCTGAAATATGTGGCTGAACATTTTCTGTATACCAAAGTAATGGAATGATCCACTCGCCAAGGAAACAACACTATGTTGAGTCTGTGTTTTGAGTAATGTTCTTGCATCTTTTGGCAAAGATGGGTGATGGACTTTCAGTATCGACAAAAGGGCAGACAAAGCAATCAATGAAATGCGAAAATGTGTTGCCCAGTCTCTCAAACATCCCGCTAAACCTTTAGTAATATCAAGGCTATCCTCGTCACTTGCTGATTCACTTTCCCCATCACTTTCTGATCTACAGATTGGTGGCAAAACAAAGCTTGAAGTAACTACTTCATTTTCAACACTATGCTCTTCATTAGTACAATCCATATCCTCATCATTCAAAGATTTCATAAACTGGGTGACTCTTTTAACAGCCCTTTTCCTTAAATTGCTGCGAGTGATATTCCACTTTTCTCTCTCCATGACACAGTAATTACACCTACAATTACATGAAGTACAGTAACCAGGTGCGCTGAAAAACAAACAAACAAACAAACAAACTTTTTCCTTGATACTTTTTTATTTTGTACCACATGAAATGTATCAGCAGCTTACCTTAATGGGGACAGTGAACTCTAAACCGTAGGCTATTTTATTCCCACCAGCAGTTTTCTGTAGCAAATCACATTGACATGTGTTATTAAGGTGAAAGACATCCTGACTCAAAACATTAAATGAAAAAGAAAAAAAAAGCAGGCAAACTAATTTTAAAATTACTATACTAAAAATGTGAAATACATAGAGTAATAATACCTGAACCAACTTGCTCAATAATATCTATTAGGCTATTGTTACTTTGTAATCATCTCATAAAAGCTTGTAAGAAAAAGCATGTAGTAATTTGTGCATTATTGCTAGTTAACGAAAAATGCTGTCACAAAGTAATAAAACTAGTGCAGTTACTGCAGTATTACTGTATGCCCAAAGTATAAATATGAATGAAAAATTACACTATAGGCTATTATATATACACATTTTTCATTGTTGTGCCAAAATAAGAGTTAAATACTTTCACCGTGCAGAACTGACTGAAGGTTGGCAAGATCGGAGCAACATGAGCAAATATTGGCGGGCCGTTCAATCGATACTTGTTCATTTCGCATTCGATAACCATAATAGATCTATCTTAAGAGTTAAACTGCCAAAATAATGTTACTTCGAAATTAGAAGTTATTCCATTAACTCACACAACATAGATATAACGAAGCAATCGCTAAGAAAATATAAATGTATCGATCTTACCTTGATTGTTTGCAGTATTCGTCCTCCCTCCAGCTGACAATGCTCTGACCTTTTGCTTTCGAGCGCCTTTTTCGCGCTTTACGGCTACGTTTAAATTTAAAGGGCCGAGTCAGTTTGATTTTTATTTTATTTTCAAAGACAACTTCAAATGCAGTAAATATTTTGTTATAAACAAAATAGAGATCTTATCTCAAATAAATAAGTAAGCTGAAGAAAAAAAATGGGACAATTTTTTCATGAATGCAGGGGGCTGAAAAAGTTAATTATCAAAATAATATTTTCTCACAAGAGCTTCTGCTGATTTGTCGTTCATTTAATCGTATTTCATCAATTATAATGTCAGTTAAAATTACATATTTTTTATCTTTAAGAAAGATTATTTATAGCCTCTCAAGTCTCACGCATTGAGACACACGCAGTTCAACCAGTTCACACGCTGTACGCCACACCGTGTATTTCTCACGCTGAGAAGGCAATGCCAACCAAGCTGTCCTGCAAGCTTTATATGTAACGTTGTGTACGAGGCGCAGGCACACAAAGTGAAGTTTCCTGCTGCCAGCGCGTATAGGCAACATAGATGCGCGAAGCCGCGAACACGCGCAAGTTGACGGAACATTCTCGGCCACCTTACGTTCGTTACTAGGTAACCAACAACATCGCGTGATGGAGATAGGTTTGGAGATAGGTTTGAACAAAACCAAAACTAGAAACAGGTTTGCTCTGGACGGAACACTGTCATCCATTATGACAGTGAAAATGTCTGGCATCGAGACAGTGCTTCAAGTGGGAGCCCCCTACCCCTGTTATCAAGGCATCAAAATGTGCAACAAACACTTACAACACAAAACACATTTCATAAGCTGGAGTGTGTACTTGAGCAATTAGTTATATTTTAGTAATTTTTGTATATTTGTAATTTTGAAATATAACATTAAAGAGTATATTTGATGTGATGAATTGCTCTGTCATTTATCAGATTTACCAATTGTTATAATTTTAATTTGTGCTGGTTAATTATGAACAATGGGTAAAATTGGGGGCGGGCTCCATTAGGGCTCCTCCCTAACTGCATGTGATCTCACTCCAAGATTTTGATAAAACTTGAGAACCCTGAATGTAATCAAATTAAATGTTTATTTATTTATTTATTTAAAATGTTTATTTCATTTTAAAATATTACAATTTTTTATATTTTCAATATTTTAATATTTCAATTTGATTATTTTTAATAATTTGAATATTTTAAGGTTGTTTCAAATATTACCCTTTGTGGGTCACTTGAGACACATAGGAACAGTGAATCACAACCTTTTTGATGTCTCCTTATAGTCCTATTCTCCACAACAAATCCAGTTATAAAAATAGCCAAATAATAAGAAATATCTTGATTGACTAATTTGTCATAATTTTAACTCATCTTGAGGCCCCATTGGAAGTTCATCCGTCTGCTCTAGAAGTTAGGCCTATATGACACTGCTAGCAAGATAAGCAAGGTTTCACCGAGTAGGCTACAACATGTTCCTGGCTCAACATCTTTATTGATCCTGGAACAGCATTCATATCGACCAATTAGAAATTGAAGTTTGAAGTTATGCCAAGTTTAGGCTTTCAACCATGCTTCTAGATCAGTGTTATTATAATTTCCCTCTGATTGTAGGGTTAGGGTGAGTGTTAGGACTATTTTTATGGACAGGAATGATGTTCCAAGATCAACAAAAATATTGATACAGGGACATGTACTTGGCAAAATCATTGTGCCCAAAGCTTTGCACAAACAGCAACTAAAGTATCTTCTTGCACATCCCAAAACCATAAAAAAAACTCTTCATAAGTTTGAACTTGGACACTTGAACTTTTGAGACAATCTACCTACAAAACTTATGTCAGCAATAGCAAATATGTCATAGATATAAGTACATGTAGCCTCACATCCAGCCTAAGGCCATGTGTCCACCAAAGCGTTTTAGCCAGCCGAAAATGCTAGGCAATCTGCTGAAAACGCCTAGCTGTGGGCGATTGAAAGTGTTTTGGCAGTGCAGCATTTTTGTTGTTGTTTTATTTTTAAATTTTTTTTGTTGAGACGCTTTATTGCTATACAGAATATCTGTAGCAGTTTACTTGTAACTGATTTCGCTGATAATTTGTATAATACTAATAATGTTTATATAGCACGGATGTCATATGGTATAGACACGTATGTTCGGAAACCAGAAATATTATTTTTCCATCTACTCTGCTATTTGATGTTGTACAGAAAGAATGTTGTGACAGTTGGTCGGTGTGGTATTTTTCCCGCCCCTTCTTCATTGTGATTGGACGGTCTGGTAGAAAGTGACAGTGATGAGCATTTTAACCAAAGTTTAACATTCTTTAACTCTCCGATCTATAAAAAGAGTGTTCAGAGCTTTATAGCCAGAAAAATGCATGGCGTTTTAAAAACGTGGCACTCCCATTGAAAACAATTGAATAAACACACCAGTCGCGTGAGAAAAACAACAACAACAAAAAAAAACGCATTGGTGGACACAACACACAGCCTGCTGTGTCTGCTGCATCTATACCAAAAAATATTGTACAATTTTTTTTAAGGCAGGTTCAAAGTCTGTCCTTTCTAAGCTAAATTAGCCATTGTCAGAAGTGTTGCATCTAAGCCAGAAATGGACTTACCACGTAGGTTTAAATTTTGGGGGGGCATATTTGGAATGTGGGCCAAGTTAGACTTACACCCTGATTAGCCAATGCTGACTGTGCATATTTTCCAAATGTGGCCCAAATTGTTATGAATTATATGGGCCATATTTGCCATGTCATATGGGTGGCACTTTCGGCTCACACCTGAGGCAGTGCCACTGTACCATATATTTGCCAAAACTGGCCCAAATACATTTTGAGATAACTGTGCCTCATTTGCAGCGTTATATGTGGGCCACTTTTGGCTCACATCCAGATGAGCCAGTGCCACTGTGCCATATCTTTGCCAAACCTGGCCCAGATTTGTTTTAAGATAACTGGGCCACATTTTCAGGATTATATGTGGGCCACTTTTGGCTTACATCCAGATGAGCCAGTGGTCACTGAGCCATATCTTTGCCAAACCTGGCCCAGATGTGTTTTAAGATAACTGGGCCACATTTGCATAAATTATATGTGGGCCACTTTTGGCTCACATCCAGATGAGCCAGTGGTCACTGTGCCATATCTTTGCCAAACCTGGCCCAGATGTGTTTTAAGATAACTGGGCCACATTTGCAACATTATATGTGGGCCACTTTTGGCTCACATCCAGATGAGCCAGTGGTCACTGAGCCATATCTTTGCCAAACCTGGCCCAGATGTGTTTTAAGATAACTGGGCCACATTTGCAACATTATATGTGGGCCACTTTTGGCTCACATCCAGATGAGCCAGTGGTCACTGAGCTATATCTTTGCCAAACCTGGCCCAGATATGTTTTAAGATAACTGGGCCACATTTGCAACATTATATGTGGGCCACTTTTGGCTCACATCCAGATGAGCCAGTGGTCACTGAGCCATATCTTTGCCAAACCTGGCCCAGATGTGTTTTGAGATAACTGGGCCACATTTGCATAAATATATGTGGGCCACTTTTGGCTCACATCCAGATGAGCCAGTGGTCACTGAGCCATATCTTTGCCAAACCTGGCCCAGATGTGTTTTAAGATAACTGGGCCACATTTTCAGGATTATATGTGGGCCACTTTTGGCTCACATCCAGATGAGCCAGTGGTCACTGAGCCATATCTTTGCCAAACCTGGCCCAGATATGTTTTGAGATAACTGGGCCACATTTTCAGGATTATATGTGGGCCACTTTTGGCTCTCACCCAGATGAGCCAGTTGTCACTCAGCCATATATTTGCCAAACCTGGCCCAGATGTGTTTTAAGATAACTGGGCCACATTTGCAATATTATATGTGGGCCACTTTTGGCTTGCATCCAGATGAGCCAGTGGTCACTGAGCTATATCTTTGCCAAACCTGGCCCAGATGTGTTTTAAGATAACTGGGCCACATTTTCAGGATTATATGTGGGCCACTTTTGGCTCACATCCAGATGAGCCAGTGATCACTATGCCATATATTTGCCAAAACTGGCCCAAATACATTTTGAGATAACTGGGCCACATTTGCAACATTATATGGGCCACTTTTGGCTCACATCCAGATGAGCCAGTGGTCACTGAGCTATATCTTTGCCAAACCTGGCCCAGATGTGTTTTAAGATAACTGGGCCACATTTGCTGAAACATATGTGGGCCATATTTGGTTTACATCCAGATTAGTCATTGTCAATTGTGCCACGTTTTTGCCATAGGTGGCCCACATTTGGTTTGTCATATTTGGGCCATGTTTATTATCTATCATATGGGCCACATTAGGCTCAGATTCAGATTACACATTGCCATAAGTGCCACATCTTTGCCTAAAATGGCCCAGATGTGATTTACATTTTTTGGGCCATATTTGCCATTTTACATGTGGGCCACTTCAGGCTCAGACACATTTGGTCCGGGCCACAAGAAGGCCACCAGTGCCGCATCATTGCCTGAAGTGGCCCACATCCGTCTGCTATCTGGGTAATGTACTGTTGCTATAAATGACTTCACATTTAGCAGAAATGACATCATTTAAGCCTTGTAGCCACCCAGAACAAAAGTAGGCTAGTCCTGACATTCTTTTACATTGTTTATGTGTTGCTTTTACATGTTAGGCAGGGTTCGTCAAGCTTAAACCAACCACCCCGTCACGCAAAATAGATAGGGAAAACAGTATTTTATTGCATTTTTTGCATTATTAATGCAAATAAAATTATATTTCAGATTGAATGCATGTATGCTGGGTGTGGAACTTGACTACATGGGAGATCTGTGGCCATTTTGGGATGAAATTTACCACCCCGTAACATGTTTTATTGTGACGCGGTGGTAATGGATGTAATTGAGAGGTTCTGCTTCCTGTTTGAATGTGAGGATGTGTGAAATCAAGGATCTAATAGGCTAATTAATTTATTTTTCTGTTAATCTAACCCTGTTTGGTTCATTCACTCACTTACTATATCACACGTATCTCTTTCAGTCACTCAGTCACTCACTATCTGTGTTTAATGAATTACATTTTATAACATTTGAAGACAGAACTGTCTCCATCATGGCTACATTAAGCACTGCTGAGAGACAACAGCGATGCTGTGCATGTTGGGATGCTGATCCTGAGAGGAGGAAAAAATATCTAGAGCAGGGGTGTCAAACTCGGTTCCTGGAGGGCCGCAGCGCTGCAGAGATTAGTTCCAACGCTGCTCCAACACACAAACCATGTCGTTTTTAAATAAGCCTGAAGAACTTTAATTAGGGTTGAATCTAAACTGTGCAGGGCTGTGGCCCTCCAGGAACTAGTTTGACACCCCTCAGTGAATGTCAGAGATGGAGAGGGGCTGTAGAGCAAGGAAAAAAGAAGAAGATTAGTGATCTAAGTGAACGAGGGAAGCATCAGCTGCATAAAAAGTCGAGGAATCACAACAAGAAGAGAAAAGAGAAAGGCTAAGCACAGACTGTCTTGTCCAGTAGTCAAAGTAGCAGTTAGAATCTTCAAGATCAGATAGTGCACACTCCCTCTTTGAACTGTCTGCGCTACAGAGCACTGAGCACCAAAACAGCCAGGCACAAGAACAGTTTTCCCCTCAGGCCAATCCCACCTGAACAATACATTACACATCTCAGGACTGTACATCTGTAAATAACTCAAACCTTCATCTGTAAATAGCATGCACATTCACAATTCTGTCTATGGACATTTATTTTTCTCTATATTTTTATTACTTTTGTTATTTATAATTTATTGCCTATTCTCTTTATTATTATTGTTTTTATTACCTTACATTATATGTATGTCAGCACTGTGTTTGTACTTCTGGAAGATCCTGACACCAAGACAAATTCCTTGTGTGTGTAAACACACTTGGCAATAAAGCTCTTTCTGATTCTGAGTTAGGATTATAAATAAATGGACACTTGTAGAGAAAAAGAAGCAGGCCTATCACTGATGAGTAACTGTTTTTACATATGGTGTATATGACTTTTCCATACCACCCCGTCACAGGGTCATTTTGTTAAAAATGTATAGAAAGGAAATGAAATGTTACATAAATTAATGCTGAATGTTGTTCTTGTTGTGTGGACAAATCCAATCAATTTACATTTATTTGTATTTTTTAAGTGAATTTGTTTTTTCAGTACAAACAACGAGGCGATTGAAATGTTGAATTCAATTTTCAAGATTAAAAATCTAAGAATAAAAAAAATGCACTAAATTACATACTTTCTATTGATAGATTCTAAAAAAGGGACATTTTACTATTAGGAAAACATCATATTTTAAAAATCTATTTCTTGTTTACTACTCTAATGGTGTACATATTGTCCGTTACAGGGTGGTACAATAAAGGCACCCTTTCCTGAATAAACAGGGCAATAATATTAAGGATTTTGTGCCTGAGGCGGGAAAATGTGTATTCTGAAGGATTAACATATCTTTCAAGTTGTAGGTTTTTGAAAGAAAGGTTTGTCTTTAGTGAAATTTTTGAAAATTGCAAAGTGGAAATGGCACCCGTTTCATATAATGACTCTCACACCTGTCCCTCAAAACCACATCTACTGTCCTGCAGCAGATCTATAGCCAGGTGGTCATCCTAGCTCAGAGTATTAAAATAATAATTAATTACTGATTTGAATCAGTAAATTTGAACAAAAACAGTGCATTATAAAAATGAAAAGAATCAGTTTTTTTTTGCGATCAGATCAACCGGTAAACACCTGGGCCCTCATTTATTAACAGTGCTTGCGCACAGATGTGTACATAATGAGTTGACTCGTACACTAGCACGCACGTTACTATAGAACAGTGGTTCTCAACCTTTTTTGGGCCAGCGCCCCTCTACCCATTATTCAGGTCCCTCACCGCCCCCCATCAAAAACATAGGCCGGTTTTCTTCACTGACTATTGAACTATTGTTTTGTGTTATAATGAGGACTGTTATTATATTTACAGTAGCATTCAAATGTATGGAGTCATTACTTTTTTTAAGAAATTACTTTAATTCAAGGATCCATTAAATTTATGAAAAAAAAAAATGAAATGACAGTGAAACACATTTTTAAAATAAATTGTTTGAAAATACGTACAATAACATTTATTTACAGAGTTTTTAAGCATGTTGGTGATTTTCATTGCTACAGATTTGGTGACGTTGTTGCCCCAAAAAGACTTGATAAAAATTGTGTTACAGGGGCATTTTTACAGAAGAGATTTTAGTTTGTTCTTCCGTTCCTGGCAGAGCGAGCGTCATAGTTTTATAAATAGCATGCCAAATAAAAACTAAAATTGTGGTATTGATATGCAAATATTGACTTTGGCGTGCATATAATAGGCTACCAGCTTTTGATTGCATATGACACGAAATTTGTTGGCGTGCATATGATATGGAGTTTTCATGTACATATGATACGTATTTACCCCACAACCCTAATCCTACCCAGCAAACATTTGGACGTTTAATGACCGTTGAAAAGACGTCCCTCCGGACACGTCCCGTCACGGTTGAAAAATATATCCAAAATGAAAATTGAACCGACGTCTTTGACCGTGAACTGCACGTCTTTTCTGCGCGTCCCTGGACATCTAAATGTGTCATCTTCTGGATGTTTATAAGACGTGCTGCTGCATAATTTAAGTGTATACATTAACCTGCATATTGTATAACCCACACCCATAGTGTAACATCGTGAAAGGCATTAAATGATGTCTTGAGGGTTACACATCTGAACTTGACAAAGGTCAAAATCGGTCCAGTCCGACCTGAACGTCTATAAAACGTTTTAATCACGTGTACATCACAAACAATAACACATTATTTGTTGACTTAAGCAAGAAGAATAGTGTTCGAATTTAGCACAACATATTTTATTGTGAATATTACATTTTTGAAAAATGTCTTCCATTTGTTAAACAGCTACTATCCAAACAAGAAAATAAAAACAGCAGAATGTGGTTAATTCTAAATCTGTGGCAATGGCATTTTCTTTAACAGTTTTACATTAATGTTAAGCAGCCATTATTTAAACAAGAAAATAAAAGTACAGGATCATAGTTCACACAGTCTCTGAGAGAAGATCCACCGACTCTAGACAGATCAATCACAGCACCTTGATACCGACCGATGTTCACTCATGAAGCCTGTTATCACCTGTGGAAAAAATACAACAAAACTATTTATATTCATATCTCAAAATATATAAATGACTTTAATATTGTTGTTACACTTGCACTATCAAGCCCTGCAACAATCAGACCTTATCCAGAAGATAGAGATTATTTTCATTACACTCTAGAGATGGATTTCAACTTTGAAAGTAAATGTTAACATTTCTGTTTATTGTATTTGTGGAGGAAAACTGGAAAACCACATTAAATTCTGAATTACGTCATCGGGTGTGCCCCTGTTGTTTGTACTACCAAGTGTTTATAGCTTCCTCTACAATGACGAGGATAATGATCATCTGAAAGCTTAAGTTCTGATGCACTACTTACAATAACAATGGTGTCGTGACCTGAATCGCACCCTCGGGGTATCAATACAGTGTCATTAAGAATTTAACCTATTGATAACTACTACGACATTGTTACTTCCCTTTTGTTCTATTTCTCTGTGTTGTCTTTTGTTTGGGAGGTGTTTGTGTGCGTTTCTGTGCAGGAGGAAGTCTGATTGGTTCCTGCAGTCCAGTTGGTGCCACACCCTGCCTGGTCAGCTGACTCCTGGCTGCCTATAAGAGACTTCGTCATCACTTCCTGCTTCAGCTTGTTTGCTCTGCCTTGTTATTGACTCTGCTAGTTAGTTACATGTGTTAGTAAGCCTGAGAATATCTGTGTGTTTGCCCGTGAGAGAGGTTGATTGTTGTTTGTTAGTTTGCTTTGCCCATTTGATTGTATTACTGACTACCGCCTGTTCTCTGACCTAGATTCTGGATTGCCCCTGTTTGGACTTGTTTGCTGATAACTGTAAATAATTGTATATAATAACCATTTAAAAGTGTCACTTGGACATTCAAAACATATTTCTAAACAAGAAAAGCATACTGTGTTTTATCGTGTCTAAGTGTTTGCTATTGTTTTCTGGTAGCTGCGCTGCAGAAAGCTTTGGAAATGATAGTTTAGAAGTGGTAGTATTGGTGTAAACTAGTGGCTTACACTACCACTACTACTCCGGGTGTGAACGTCACAACACGTTGCGTCAAAGCACACAGATCCTGATTATAGTCAGTCGTTGAGTATCTGAAAGAATTTTTCATCCTTCAGGATTCAACAGTTCACTGTATACAGTCCAAAGGAAAGAATTAATAAAGAGTGAATAAAGATCCTTCAGGATCATAAATAAAAAAATCAGTTAATGATAAAAATACATTAAAAAATCAATAAAAACGTAAGTGTCTCAATTAAAATGGTCTCATGATAATTTTAATAGGGTTATATATTGTGTGTGTATGTGTTCTCACTGTTATCATACTATTGACTTTTGCCTCAAACTCCTTTCTGTTCAGGTAGGGTAAGATGTAGAATCACGCATAATAAGGCATAGTATGTGCTTTATGAGTACTAATAAACAGCTAATATAGTAATATGCAAGCAACTAGTTAATAACTAAAGTGTTACATTAAATACATAAAAAAATAAATGTTTGTGTATGCACGCGCGTGTGTGCGTATACAGTATCTGTGTGTATGTTCTTTATGGGAAAATACTTATGCAATTTAGCTTATTGGGTTCATATTCTGATCGCATCTGCTTGCTGGTAGCCTACATAATATGCATCATCAAAGCTTTTAGTTAAAAATAAAACTGTAGTTTACAGCAGAAACGGCGACAAACGATCGTGACTCCTGGCACAAACTCTGACAGCTGATACATAAAAATGTATAATAATAATAATAATAATCATAATAGTAGTAGTAATACAATTGTGGGAACTTTGCATCATTCAAAAAAAAAAAAAAAACACCACCGCATGCACGGCACTGAGAACAGTGTAGTTTTTACCGAACAAACAGCAGAAACAGCGGGAAAAACCGTGGCAGTTGCCATGGCATCTGGGGATCTGCTGCCAGGATTTGCGCCTGCTCTCTCTCCATTTTAATCACATGCACAAATTATGATAGTTTAATACAAACTATAACATTTGTATTCAAAAATATGTCTCTATTTGAAGAAAATGCTGCACATTGATGTAATTCTTAACTCTGCAGACACTGGTTGAAAAGCGTTTGTTTCAGTGTAGTGATGCACATTTGCGAATTTTTCAAATCGTGTACACATTAATGAATTGCACTGGGCCTTGTTCACTTGTAGTTATGTGTGTGGGTGTAGTGAAATGCTGCAAACTCCAAAAATGAAGTCTCAAAATCGAAATAAACTGAACAAGATTAACGCGAACAAGATGTCAATAAATGTACGCGTGTCAGCTGATCCACAATTGCACGGATTCCTTTTTGCATGAGCAATTTATGATATATTAATGCAGATCAGAACATTTTTATGCGCAAACATGTCTGTTTTAATCCTGAATTCCACAGACCCAAATTGAAAGGCATTTGTTTTTGGTTAGTAAGATACATGCATAAAATGTATGCAGTACATGGATAATTGTGCGTGCATTAATCATTTTGAATCTAATCATCCCATAAACGCGTCCCAGCTGCTGATGTGAGGGCAGCTGTGTCAGTAGAACAATTCAATTCAATTCAATTCAATTTTATTTGTATAGCGCTTTTTATGATACAATCGTTGCAAAGCAGCTTTACAGGAAATTAAGTTTCTACTATATACAGTATATGCATACACATATACGCACACATGCACATATATATACATACATATACACATACACACAGAAGAAACCCAATGTATTTAAGTTATGACAGACTTAACTTGGTAATTGTGTGTTGTCTGAGGGTTGGCATCCTCCGTGGTCCTCTGAGGGGTTGCCATCATCTCTTCTCAGGTGTTTGGTCATCTCGGATGTTTTTAAGGGTTGGATCCAGACTGACGCTTCAGTAATATCTAGTTACCTCTAGATGTTAATCCCATGGAAGAATCAGAGAAACAGATAGAGACATAATTAGCGTAGCTGCTGTTCTATTCAAGCAAAAATTATTTGTTCAACCCAATCTAAAGAATTATAGTGTACATTTGATCAGGTATAACTGCAGTACAATATTATAAGATGCATTATGTGAATGCTTGGCTAAAGAGATGTGTCTTTAATCTAGATTTAAACAGAGAGAGTGTGTCTGAACCCCGGACGTTATCAGGAAGGCTATTCCAGAGTTTGGGAGCCAAATGTGAAAAAGCTCTGCCTCCTTTAGTGGACTTTGCTCTCCTAGGAACCACCAAGAGTCCAGAGTTTTGCGGCCTTAGGGAGCGGGTTGGATTGTAGCATGGTAGAAGACTAGTTAGGTACGCAGGAGATAAACCATTTAGTGCCTTATAGGCAAGTAATAGTATTTTGTAATTGATCCAGAACTTAATAGGTAGCCAGTGCAGAGACTGTAAAATTGGGGTAATATGATCATATTTTCTTGACCTGGTAAGGACTCTAGCCGCTGCATTTTGGACTATCTGTAGCTTGTTTATTGAAGATGCCGGACAACCACCTAACAGTGCATTACAATAGTCCAGTCTAGAGGTCATGAATGCATGAACACTCCCTGTTTTATTCTGTTTACGGTTAGGGTTCTGTGTGAGAACATCTTGTAGTTTCGTAACAGCTGAGCCATCGAACATCACTTCCGCAGGACTGAAGCTCTACTTCCTGTGTGGTCTACACGAGCAGACGCGAAAGAACGCTGTGTTCAAACACAGAGCAGCAGCGCGATGCTCGGAACATGACGGCGCTACGCTGCTTCAGCGTCTGTTCTCTGCTTCTGCTGAACGCGTCCGCGGGTGAGTTAATAATCTGACAGCGCCATGTGTGTCTCTGTACCGACACGCCTCGCTCTGTTTACATCACAACTAGTTTCAGTCCTTGTTTGGTGCTTCATCTGTGTTTCATTTCAGTAGCTTTAACTTCGCGACTACTATGTTCTTTATCCATGTTTCTCCTAAAGATAGTGTGACCATATTTTAGTTGTCAAAAGACATACAGTGGGGGCAGATGAAGTGGGGGGCGGGGGTTAAAGTAGTCCCCAAAGTAGCACAATGACCATATCCCACATATCAAAACTCCATACCTGTGCGATATATATCGTCTGCGATAATATTGTAATTGTTGTTTTAACGATGTGCAATTTGACATTATGGAGTATTTAGCAAAAACCAAACAAAACACCTACGGAGTGCACGCTTACATCACGTGATGAAGTCTAGACTAGTGCGCATGCGCATTAAGAGTGTGTTCCTTCACTGCATGATTCAGTCTAATAAAATGCATTAAGAATGATCACAAAATTCAAGATATGCGGCTGAAAATATGTGTGTGTGTGTGTATATATATATATATATATATATATATATATATATATATATATCATTTCATATGGTTAAAATCACATGAAGAGTGCCGTTTTTTCCTTCAAAAATAAGCATGTGATATTGATTTCATTCAACAGTTAAATAAAACCGTTAATATTAAGAGACTTATGTTTTAGACACCATATTTCCTGTTTTTGTTCCATTTCGCCAACAAAAAATCATTCCAAACAGCCACAGCACTGTTTTGTGTCTCTGAGCAACAGGATGATGGTGTTTAGTTCCTGAATGAATCAACCGTTAAATGATTCGGTTCAGTCACAATGACTCACTTGTTAACAGTGACTCGCTGCCACCTGCTGGCGGTTTTAATTTCACATTTAAAGTATCTTTTCATTTTAAAATAATTTCAAATATCAGTATTCAATGTTTTATGTTTAAAATATCAAAACATTATGCATTTGTAACTGCAGGTTAAAGCACTCCATGTCCCTCTGAGCTGCATTAAACAGTGTGTAAATGCATCTAAATGTCACTTCAGGTGCAACTTCTGCAAACATTAATTTTGTTGATACTGGTTTAATTTATTTGGTAACAGCCTAAATGTCTTATTATGCTAATTGACTGATTAAATATAACAATTTGTTTCAAAAGATGCACACTTTTAGGGAACAAAATGGCTTTATTAAAAGTAAAATTGCCCATAAAAGGTAAAAGTCAATTTAAACTTATATGAAAAGATGAATTTCTATCAATTATGTGAACTGACCACACAGAATATGAAGAATATCAAAAACTGCAGCTGTCTACGGTAGTCAGATATCAGCACAATAACACACTCTGCAAAATATCATCTAATTATCGTTATCGAAAAAATCCCCAAAAATAGAGAGATCTTTTTTTTTCAATTTCTAAAAGTATATTTTACAGTCACATGTATGCAGATTGATCATAAACCGCTAAAAGGATTCCTATCAGTGGCCATCCTTCACAAAACCTAACATCTACCACAGTTTATCAGAACGTTTCAATTCAAGCATTTCAGTCAAATGTAATTCATGCAATATTTCAAACTTTAACCCACGAGAGAAAATCAACCCTCCGTAACAGTTTAAAATCAGCCCAATTTCATGCAAAAACTGTGGATTTGGCAATCCTGCAACGGTGACTGATTTCCTTCATTCTAGCAGCGGCCCGCCTGTGACTAAACGAACCCGGGCCGAAGGCAGCTGACTACACTGAGTGTGGACCTGCCCTGTAGAGATCGGCCCATAGAGAAAGAGCTGTCTGTCACTCAGAAGTGTTCTGTAGAGTCGGCACGGCTCTGTCACATTATCACCGATGCTGAGACTGAGCCGGCAGTGCCGCATTTCTGCTGGAATCGGCCCGAATGTGCTTGCTATCTGGGGAGCCTGCTGCTTTTAGATTATGGGAGGCACTTCCGGTTTGGGGAATTTCCACTCAAAAAGACCAAAACAAATCATTTCAGTTTGACGTTCAGACGTCAGGAGAATGATGAAAGGCTCTGTGTTTTAATGTGACGTGCTGTAACAGTAATGCCTGTGGCACGAGCTCTTCTCAGTCGCTGTGTCTTTTCATCTGGATTGTTTTCTCTTTTGCTTTGTATTCTGCTGTAAAACAGGCAACACATACTGTGCATTAGTGATTTAATTAGGCCTACCGATCAATCCCATGAACAAGTCACTTAATGCACCGAATAATTTCTCTGTATTTGTTTCTTTTCAGGTTTGTTTTCTCACAGTTGCTTTAAAATGTCATTTTCTTTCACTTCTGATCCCTATTAGCAGTGTTTACTGGAATGTTTGTAAAGCAGGTGCAGGGCTGGTAGTTATTCTGTAGTTATGTGTTCCTGTGGCTCAGTGGTAGAGCACTGCATTAGCAGCGCAAAAGGTTGTGGGTTCAATTCCCAGTAAACACACATACTGATAAAAAAAATATATATATATGTGTGTGTGTGTGTCGTGAAAAGTGCAGATCCATGTGCAAAGCTTTATTAAACAAAGGCAGCACACAGCAAAGCATAGTCCAAAAAAATCCGTTAAACTACAATTCAATTTCCCCTCAGGTAAACATGACTTGACTGGCTCACTTAATCCAAAATGCAAAATGTCTTTTAATGCAACCTCATCAAATGGAATCCTATACGCTAGCTCACAGAATTGAGTGATGTACTCTTCAATAGATGAACTCCCTTGTCGTAGATCGAGCAGCTGGTAGAATGGGTCTATACCTGGCCAGGGTTCCTTAGAAAAGCCGCTGAATCCTTGTGCGGCTGAGTATTCTGTAACGTTGCCAACGACCCGTGAAACGTGCGGATCCATGTGCAAAGCTTTATTAAACAAAGGCATGGTCAAACAACGGCAAGCAGGTATGGCATGGGCAAGACACAGAGTAATGCTAGGACAAGCGTGGGTCGATGATCGGTGAACAATATCCAACAAGGCAAGGCAGAGAGATAATCCAGGTACAAGGGCAATAATCCAGGCGAGGCATAAACAGAGTCCGAATGGTGAGACAGGGGTAAATACAGGGAACACAGACTAGAAAACAACAAACAGGTTCCTTATCGCAGCTAACACTAGGGGAGTGATAAATGCAGAACAATACTGGGAACAGAACAAAAAACCAGAATAGCACGGCAGCTAGCGCTAGAAGAGAGCTATACGCAGATCAATACTCGACAAACTGTGAACGGAAGTGTTTATATGGAGTGTGTGATTGTGCCATAGTTCTCAGGTATGAGCGTGTGATCAGTGCAATCAGCTGTGTGTCGTCAGTGCAATGGATGATGGGAAATAGTCTGGTGAAGTGCAACAGTAGTGTAGTGCAAGAGTCCATGTGATGAGCGAGTGACCTCTGGTGAGTGAACAGAAGTTCATAGACCGGATTCATGACAAAATGTATATAATATATATATGTTATGTATAGCCTGAATGCACTGTAAGTCGCTTTGGATAAAAGTCTCTGCTAAATGCATAAATGTAAATGTTATTCTGGCAGGCACTCTTAAGGTTTTGGTAAACCGAAATAATTGTGACTAGCCCACATAAAAAGACCATTGATATATAAATACGTGGGTGTGCTGTCTCTGTGTGTCTGGCAGGATTTGGAGATCTGAGGCGTCCTGAGAATGTCAGCATGGACTCGCTCAACACCCGTTATGTGCTGCGGTGGGACTGGCCTCACGAGACCGCCGCCAACCAGACCGTCACCTTCACTGCGCAGTATATACAGTAAGAGCCTTCGTCTGCGTTTGCTTCATGCACGTGACCCATTATTTGGGTTTGTCAAGTCACTATTATTTGTATAGTGCTTTTAACAATGCAAATTGTGTCAAAGCAGCTTTACATCAGCTTGTTATAAGCTGGGTGGCTTTATATCAGCTTTACGCCCGTTTCACACCGCAAGCGTGAGCGTCACGTCAGACTCACAGTATTCACACCCTTACGAAAATTAACCATGGTTTTACTACAGTTATATTGTAGTAATACTATAGTAAAACTGTAATAAACCATGACTGTTGTAACCATGGTTTTTTGGTGCGAACCATGGTTTTAAAAACCATGATTCAAGTACCACAAATGAACTATGGTTGTAATACCATAGTTTAACCATGGTTTTACTAAAGTACCTCAAATTACATTTAAGCCTAGTTATTCAACAAACATCTACAAAATAAAAACAGAATGACAAGTTACTATTCTACGATACAGGCTTTATTATAGCATCATCTGAAAGAAAATATTGTTGTCACATGACAAAATGATTCAGAACTATGAACTATAACTTTATTTAAAAAATAGTGATAAAGCACTGCAGTGGTAGAGATGGTTTTCTGCTAATTTACAAAATAAAAATAGCAAATAGTTTCACTGTAATAATGCATTATCTCTATAGAAATTAATTACATGTTGTACAAATAAACATGACTTCGTGTTCACACACAACATTATACCGCCGACCTCTTTAACAATATCTTTTGTAGGGCTGCATGCAACTAACAATTTTTTTTGATAACCAATTTATTTGTAGATTTTTTTTATTAATACTAGTAATTGGATGACAAATAAATAAATAAATAAAATATATACATAATTTTTAATTAAAATAATTTTAATCCATTATTTTAAAGAATGTCATTTCTCTATGTAGGCTCTGCTGTTCATTATAAGCATTAAAGTCTTAAAATACAAACATTACATTCTAAACCTAAAAACAACAGATTGCTTGTTATTTTGAAACAGAATTTAAAACAATTTAAACAAAAAAAACACAATGTTAACTTGTAAGAGGTATGAGTAACAAACACAATCATTCGTCTGAACAGAGCAATTATATTATATTATATTAATGGACATTTCCAACAATAGTGCCTTCACTGTTACTGCTCTCATAAATATGATTACTTGTGTTACATGTAGGGTTTTAAACCTACACTTAATTTCTAACAAAAAAATATTTGAGCAAAATGTGTGTTTTAGTCAGAATTATGAGTGGTCTGTTTGTTTTGATGCACTATTCAAATTCGTTGATGATTATTTTAATTATCGATTAGTTGTTGCAGCCAGGCCTAGTTTTATACGACCTGTAAACACAAGCCCAACACAGGCAGATGTGTGCAGTCCATCGCATTAACAACCTTGATTACAATATCAATGAAGGTAAAAAAGGTTCTTTCAGTGGAAAAGTTTTACACATACTACAAAATACATTCACAAGAAATGAGAAGTACTTTAAAGAATGTTTAAAATGATATCAACTCACGAGAAGATTTCAGTCATTTCAAGCCTAAAGCAAGCTGATTTATTCTACATCTACAGAGTCACCTCATGAGGCCCGATGAAGGCCAGATGAATCCTCCACACTTTTACTTGGTGAAGGAAATGCCCCTCTTTTCAAAAACTTTTCATGCTGCATACATGGCAGTAGTGGTCAGTATGAAGTCTATCATATAGTCCAGTAGGTTACAGTCCACCTTTGGTTTGGTTGCCTTGATCTTCACCCCATATGGTCTCAGGACCTAAAAATGAGAAGAATATATTAATAAACAACTTGCTGGAATACTCAGTTGTTATTGGTCAGTTGCACACTCACAGGGGTGTGGACTCGAGTCACATGACTCAAGACTTGACTCAGACTCGAGTCCCAAATTTGATGACTTGTGACTCGACTCGACATAATTAAAGAAGACTTGAGACTCGACTTAGACTTTGACAGCAATGACTCGAGACTTGACTTGGACTTGAGCCCTGTGACTCGGAAAGACTTGATCAGATCAGCGTCGTTATCACTCGAGACGGGTGCAGCGTGCTTGCGCTTGACTGGCAATGAGCCAGAGACTGCGTTCAGGGAGTGCTTGATATACAGTATATGCTAGTATAAATTAATGGAATAATAGCATAACTTACAACAAAAGAACCGAGATACGAAAAAAAAAGTAGTTGCTATCTCCGCTCGTGAAAAGCGCTGCCCTGCCCGTTTGAGCGGCAGGCAGGAGAAAGAAGATCACTGGTGCTCGCCTCATCATCACCGTGACTGCTGCTGTGAAATGCTAAACATATTCCTCACTTCTTTTGTTTGTCCGACGCCGAGGTGGACCACGAGTGACGGATCCGCATCCCGCCACGACCCCTCGCAGCTCTACCAACTCGATGTGCTTTAATTTTCATTTTTATTGGTAAACACCTCTCTGAGACCTTTTTTTTTTTTTTGTCAGATCTCCACTGTTTTTGTTCAATCAGTTGCATATTTTAATGGCATGTGCATTTTATTTTTCAATTAAACCTCAGTTAAGTTTAAAGTTAATCCATAATCAAGATTTAAATATTACTTAAATCCAGGATCAAAATGATGGGTTAGAATGTAAACCTGATTATTTTTAAAGGTTTAAAGTTTGGTGCAAAATAATTATTAGATAAACCTTGATTTAAGCTAGGTTTAAAATTAATTATTGCAAAAAAATTAGCTATAATTTGAAGAAAAAAAATAAAGGAGCAATTGGCCTAATGATCATTTTAAAATATAATTTGAAGAAGTGTTCTTTCACAAAATGATTTGTGAATTTTAGTCTATATATAACTATAAAATATACTACATTTTTCTCCCCCTTCACCAGGCACACGTGAATAGCACATATAGCCCCTAAATTTAGCGATCAACTATGCATATTATATACTTAACATTTAACGTACAACATTTTGTCTTTGTTACTCTTAGTTATAAAGAATGGTAGCACAGCATTTTTGAATGACTGTCTTCATGAGTTTGTCTGCATCCATATTGCAGGTTTCCTCTCACATAAAGTATGGTAGCAGTTATTTCTTCTAGTTCTTTCAAAGCGGTTCTTTCTGAGTTTCTGCTCACATGTTTTTAAATCTGTTTCATTGAGGTTCCAAATAATAGCTCATTGGCTTAGATATAACAAACACCTAGCATATATTCTTCTTATACACATGCAAAGTATTTCTAAAAAAAAGTATTTATTTTAATTTTAATTACTTTTGAAGTATTTCATGTAATTTCTATGAAATTATGTTGTCTTTGATATTCTGTTACAAATAAAATAGTTTTTTTTTTTTCTTTTCCACTGCTTGTACTATTTTGCCACAATCCCTAAATTGAATTTGAGTAGTTTTAGTAACTCATCTCACATGAAATTAAACTATGTAAAAACATATTCTACCCGACTTCCTGATATAAATTACTATAAATTTAATATGGGAATTAATACTGAGACACTAATTTGGGCAAAGAGCACTAATGACTTGTTTAAGACTTGAAGTTAAAAGTTGAGGACTTGCAACTCGACTTGGACTTGCCTATTTTGACTCGGGACTTGACTCGGGACTTGAATGCAAAGACTCGAGACTTACTTGTGACTTGCAAAACAATGACTTGGTCCCACCTCTGCACACTCATCTACACTCTTAAAAAAAGGTGACAGAAAGAACCAAAAAGGGGGTTTCGCGGCGATGAATTAATTAATTTTGCCAACCCTCAGACAACACATTACCAAGTTAAGTCTGTCATAACTTAAATATATTGGGTTTCTTCTGTGTGTATGTGTATATGTATGTATATATACGTACATGTGTGCGTATGCGTATGCATATATATAGTAGAAACTTAACTTCCTGTAAAGCTGCTTTGCAACGATTGTATCGTAAAAAGTGCTATACAAATAAACTTGAATTGAATTAATTTTAATAGGTTTAGCATAATGGAAAGGTATTTTTAAGCTGAACAACAGTCGGAATAGAAACAAAATCAAAGCAAGTCAAAGTATTTTGGAAGTTCATGCATCCATCTATTCACTCTCCAAACCAAATCCTCTCCAGGGTCTTGGGGGCTGAAGCCTATCCCAGCATCTTGGACCACCAATCCATCCAATTAATGGTATTTAAGCAATATAGTAACAATTATACAGTAACTGTCAAGATTTTGGAAACATTACAGTGTTTTTGATGAAAAAAAATAGTAATATTGCAAAATATAATTAAACGTTAAAATGATCTGTTGTCTATTTTAATATATTGTAAATTGTAATTTATTCCTGTGATAAAAGCTGTATTTTCAGCATCATTACTCCAGTCTTCAGGGTCACATGATCTTCAGAAATCATTCTAATATGCTGATTTGCTGCTCGAGAAACATTTCTGATTATTAAAACAGTTGAAAACAGTTTTTGCTTCTTAACATTTTTGTGGAAACGGTGATACCTTTTTCAGGATTCTTTGATGAATAGAAAGTACAATTAACAACATTTATTAAATGTATTAAACAATTTAGTAAATAGAAATCTTTTCCAACATTATAAATGTCTTCACTGTTACTTCTGATAAATGTAATACACCCTTGATTAATAAAAGTATTAATTTCTTTATTTTCTTACCACAAATGTTTGAATGGTATTGTTTCCATAATAATGTTAAGCAGCAAAAACTGTTTTCAGCAAAGGTAGTAATCAGAAATGTTTCTTGAGCAGCAAATCAGCATCTTGGAATGATTTCTGAAGGATCATGTGACACTGAAGACTGGAGTAATGATGCTGACAATTCAGCTTTGATCACAGCAAAAAAATTACATTTTAAAATATATTCACATAAAAAAAGTTGTATTTTAAATGATAATATTTTACAATATTTATGTTCTTACTGTATTTTTAATCAAATAAATACAGTAGTGGTGAGCAGAAGACTTACTTAAAAAACACATTCAAAAAACATTTTTAAAAATCAAAAATAAACTTTTGAACAGTAGTGTCCTGTATATTTGAGGTTTTACTTACTAGTCACATGGTTCATAGCGACTTAGAGATGTTGTCCGACAGGAGACTCTGCACTCCTCTGCTGCACGGCCATCATAATCTAGAAACATAATATGCAATTTATCACAGAGCCAACGATATTTAGCTTTATTTAAAGGACACAAGCTATAGCAGAAGTGAAACGCAGAAAAGAAAACGGTACATGCACACACACACACACACAAACAATTTCTTAAAATAAAATTATTAACATTCATGTATTTAGGTTTGTGTCACTACCTGTCAAAACCTTCCTTTAATGAACTGTAATATAACAGATGCATGGTGATATAAGAAAATATGTTGTGAAAAAAAAAAGCATATGAATGCATATTTCTTCTATGCTCACCTGTGTTTCCTGCATTTCTGTCAGCAGCTCCCGTCAGGTATTTGAAATCTTGGAGCTTCTCTTCCTTTGTAGAAAGATTATATTATCACTCCTGAAACCACAGAACAATTTTAATTTATCAATATTTGTTTACCATGAAAGATCAAAGCACTTTTGAACTAATGTTAGATTCAGTTAATTCGTGCTTCATGTAAGTGACGTCACCCATTAACAGTATACAGCACATATTTTAGGTGAAATAACTTAGATAACTTCCAATAAACCATTGACAAACTGACAGCAAACCCTTTACAAAGCTATCAAAACCTCTCATCTACACATAAAGATGTGATTAAAAACCCAAACTTTCATAAGAGCTCAAGCTTCATAGTTAGCCTAACATACCTCGCCTGAAAACAGATGCTAGCGGACTTTTTCGAAGACTGTAAAACATTTCTGTGAAGTAAATATTCAACAGAAACATGTCAGTTACATGTAAGAAAGTGTCTGGAACAGTTGTATGTGATATTTGTGTGATTTTAGGGACTAAACTCATCTGAAAGCAGTGAAAACAGCAGCGAGAGACGGAGATTTACTGTTCGTCAGTTACAGTGTTGCGTACCGTTTCCATGGAAACTCCCTCCGCTGCAGCGTTTGAATGAGCGCGCGAATTCAGCACGCGAGTCCGTTTAAACACGTCACAGTCATGCAGCATTCATAAACCTCTTAAAATCTTTCTTTAAATCGCGAATTTGAAACTCATTTTGTAGTTCTACGACCAATACATTGGTGCAAAATGTATGATAGTGGGATAAATAAAAAATAAAAAATAATATTTTAAGATTTGTATCACTGAGCCTTTTTATTTCATTTTAAAACATGATTTTTATACTAAACTTTGCTTTTGCTAAATAAGCATAATACATTTTTTGAGTCATGCAAAACAGCATTAAAATAGGAGTAAAAAGTATAAAAGGACTGATCTACTGGTGTGTTTTTAATTAAACACTATTTATAACTAAAAATTAATACTTTATTGAGCTTTAATTGAACACAACTAAAAGAAAATGAGTCTGGAATGAGTTCTGGACCAGGCAGCTAGGAACATTTAGCTCACTTGATCTCACTTTCCAGAAAAAAATATTTACAAAAATGTTGATTGTGAAGAACCATTAAATAGTCTAAAGAACCTTTTGTGCAATGGATAGGTTCTTTTGGATATTAAAGGTTCTTCATGGAACCATACACCCTGCCAAAGAACCATTTTTTAAGAGTGTATTTTTTGTAATAACTGACAACACATTTGCCAAATTTGATTATTTCATTTTCAGAAATCATGAGATTAATTATGATTATTTTATTGAGCCCTATTTTTTTTAAGAGTAAGAAATAACTAAATATGTAGTTAATACTTTTGAAAAACCATGGGTTATTTTGTAATGGTTCCACTAAAAATGCTGTGGTAAACCATAGTTCATTTTGCAATTACTATGGTTTTCTACAAAAACTATAGATAAATCTAATTTCGTAGTTACTATGGCTTTACTACTAAAACCATAGTTAAACCATGGTTTATTATGTAGTTACTATGGTTTTACTACAAAAAACATAGTTTAACTATGGTTACTGTGGTAAAACCATGGTTCATTTTGTAGTTACTATGGTTTTACTGCAAAAACCATAGTTAAACCATGGTTACTACAAAAAACCATGGTTAATTTTCGTAAGGGCACTGGAAGCGTTTGTTCAGCGTCACAGCAGCGGTAAAGCGATATTTCTTTACAAAGACAACTATAAATTTGTTTTTATAAGTTGGTCAGTTATAAATTTGAAAGTTTTGAAGTCTTGGGGATTCGCGTGTAAATAGTAAACAACAAAAACAGCTCCCATGTTGTTTCAGTCACACTCAAATATAGAAAGTGCTGTTTATACTGTTTTTTGTTTTTTAATAATATATACTTTTACCCATAATCTCCATTTCTTATAGAAGCTGTCAATATGCTTTATGTAAATTACTTGTGATTAAGCTCCGTTTTTGTAACTGATCGGGAGAAATGTGAATTATTCGTTGGATTTTAACTAATCCTTATAGGCTAAGTAAGAATGTCAAAATGTTTAAGTTATTATTTAGAGCTGAATAAAAAAATAAATAGGCTATGTGTTTCTAACCAAGGTGAACACGCTGAGCTGAGCATTGGCCAAATGTTGAATGTCAGTATGTTTCATGTGCATTAATCTGTCTAGCTCCTGAAAATAAATAAAAGGCGCAAGTTTGTCACGTCAATCGTAAGTGAACACGTGTTTTTACAGAATACAATATTTACAGAAGCTGTCAGTAATGAATGAATAATGAATTACTTATGTAGGCCTACTGTATATACTCCATTGTAACTTAAGATCCTAAGCAAGATGAATTTCGTTGTGAGTTTGATAAAACGCTTAAAGTTATAATTTTCTTATGGCAATTAAAAATGAAAAACAAGTTAAAATGGGTAAATCTTCTATACATATTTTTGATTGTTCATTTTCTTTCCTGACATACTCCAATTTAGAGCCCTGCACGGGCCTCAAAGTTAGGCCCTAGCCCGGCCCTGGCCCGAGGTGCTCAGGCCCTAGCCCGGCCCGTGTCCGACAGCTTATCAGAATTACCGGCCCGACCCGATTTGGAGCATTTTTTGTTCGTTAAGCAAGATATTTCTTTCTTAAAGTTACGACCAAGCGGCCAGCGGCAGACCGGCAGGTTGATCAGCATGTTTGATCAATTTAGCCTTCTCAAATCATCACGACTTGCCTAAAATAAAATCTATAGATATAATAAAACAGTTCAAGCATATAAAATGTTTAAACGTTAAACCTAGATAAATGTGCGCTGCATCCAATAGTTTGTGTGGAGGAATCAATTACATTTTTTTTTTTTCAATGGAAACAACTTAAAATAGGCCGTCATTTTTGCTCATAAAGGTAAGAGTAATACATCATTCGGAACTGTAAAGGGTCTACTTTTATTTGTGTGCACTCACAATATCAACAAAACGTCGTGCTTTTAAGAAAACGATACGCTTTCTGCCGTCTCGTCTTGAACAGGAGCGCTTCACAATAATGAACCGAAAGTCAGCGAATACATGCCTCACAGACATGATAAATATATCTGTAGAAAGCTTTAAATTACTACTTAACGAAATAAATCAAATCGAAAACAAAAACAAAAACTCATTCATTATTAATCCGTGAAGATGCACTTCTCTCTAAAGGCGCGTCTAATGAGGAGATGAATCCACACTGATGCAACACTGACACAGAAAACACTAGTTTATTAGTAAGTAATTCAAATATCTCCTTACTATTTCCCCTGGACACATTCGTGGTAATTACTTTTGCTTGGGCTTTACTGCAAGCTTTATTGCGTGTATTTGAACGCAGAACAGCTGCGCTGACGGCGCGATCGCTGCTGGACTCTAAACACCGTCGAGCCGCTCTTCACAGTCCCGGCACGGTCTCGTGTTGTTTCCACCAGCGCGGTGATTTTTTTTTCGTCACTAATTGATAATAATAATAATTCCTTACATTTATATATCTAAGCACTTGGCTTAGACATTGATGGATGTCTAAAATATAAAAATAAGGAGAAAACTAAAACAGGCCGGAGGCCCAGCCCTCGTCTGAACTATGATGTGAAAATTGGCCCGAATCCTGGCCCTAGGGACGTAAAAAAGTCGGGGCCCGTCGGGCCCGGGCCGAAATGCAGGGCTCTACTCCAATTCGTCTTAAAACACACTGGACATGCTTATTCTGTCCATTTTTAGCACATTTTGTGTGAAATCATATTTATTTTGTCCATCAAAAGTGCGCTGTCACTTTAATTGAGCGTGAGCGGCACAGCAAAAATAGACTCGGCGCTGAAACCATCGCTGCAGCGCTGCTCACGCGACACTCCTGCTTGACGCTCACGCGCTGCTCCTGCTCCCGGTGTGAATGCACTCATTTGTTAACATGGGCGCCAAAAAATACACGCTGCTCACGCTTGGGCTGTGAAACGGGCGTTACAGTATTTAGATGCGGAAATAGTGTGTCGAAATAGTGTAATTCTCCTCTGGCCAGACACAATCAGCAGTTTAAATCTAGGCTGCATCAGAGTCAGATTGTGCAGAGGACTCATCTGGTTCCTGTGGTCTTGTCCTGATGGCCGTCTAGGAGACGAGGTCTTCACTGGGGATCTGTCTCTGGGGATCATCTAGGTGTCCTGATCTCCGCTGACGTTCAGGGCTGTAGAGGTCATCTCTAGGTGCTGATCCACCATCTGATCTGGATACAGTCTGGATCCGGTTGGCTACGGTGATCTCGGAATAAGAAAGAAACAGACTAATATTAGCGTAGATGCCATTCTTCTGATGATGAAACAAGTACATTGGGTGTTATGGGAAGTGTTTCCGGTTCCAGTTGACCTCATTAATGCAGCCTAACAATCCTTTAACGGATTTGAATTATAGAAATGTTTTAGTGTATTATGTGTCTGCCAGGCTAAAGAGATGGGTCTTTAATCTAGATTTAAACTGACAGAGTGTGTCTGCCTCCTGAACAGTGTCAGGTAGATTGTTACAGAGTTTGGGCACTAAATAGGAAAAGGATCTGCCGCCCGCAGTCGATTTTGATATTCTAGGTATTATCAAACGGCCAGAGTTTTGAGAATGCAGCGGATGTGAAGGACTATAATGCAATAAGAGCTCGCTCAAATACTGTGGTGCTAAACCATTCAGGGCCTTATAGGTAATTAGAAAGATCTTAAAATGTATACAAAGTTTGATAGGGAGCCAGTGCAGTGTTGACAGAACCGGGCTAATTTGGTCATACTTCTTGGTTCTAGTAAGGACTCTAGCTGCTGCATTTTTAACCAGCTGAAGTTTGTTTATTAAACGTGCAGAACAACCACCCAATAAAGCATCACAATAATCTAACCTTGAGGTCATGAAAGCATGAATTAATGTTTCTGCATTTGACATTGAGAGCATGGGTCGTAATTTAGATATGCACTTTTACAAATGCTAGAAACATGTTTTTCGAAAAAAATATGGCCATTTTCACTTAGGGGTGTACTCACTTTTGTGGCCAGCGGTTTAGACATTAATGGCTGTGTGTTGAGTTATTTTGAGGGGACAGCAAATTTACACTGTTATACAAGCTGTACACTCACTACTTTACATTGTAGCAAAGTGTCATTTCTTCAGTGTTGTCATGAAAAGATATAATAAAATATTTACAAAAATGTGAGGAGTGTACTCACTTCTGTGAGATACTGTAGAGCTGAGTATCATCAGCATAACAGTGAAAGCTAACACCATGTTTCCTGATAATATCTCCCAAGGGTAACATGTAAAGCGTGAAAAGTAAGGGGCCTAGTACTGAGCCTTGAGGTACTCCATACTGCACTTGTGATCGATATGATACCTCTTCATTTACTGCCACGAATTGATGGTGGTCAGATAAGTAAGATTTGAACCATGCCAGTGCACTTCCACTAATGCCAACATAATTTTCTAGTCTATTTAGAAGAATGTTGTGGTCGATAGTGTCAAAAGGATCTGCCACCCACAAAGGATCTGCGGCGCTAAGATCCAGTAGCACTAATGGAGAGATACAACCACGATCAGATGATAAGAGCAGGTAATTTGTAACGCTAATGAGAGCAGTCTCAGTACTATGATATGGTCTAAAACCTGACTGGAAATCCTCACATATATAATTTTTCTCTAAGAAGGAACATAGTTGTGATGATACTACCTTTTCTAATATCTTTGACAGAAAAGGGATATTCAAGATCGGTCTGTAATTAATTAATTCTTTGGGGTCAGGTTGTGGTTTTTTTAATGAGGCTTAATAACAGCTTAATAACAATAACATTGTGACTGAATCAGCTGTTAAAGTGAAGAAAAAAATACAGCTAATAATTTGTACAGGTCATGAGACATCACACACTCTGTAATAGATAGTTTGAGGTCGAGCACATGATCACAGTCTAATGTGTGATGCAACATCGCCGCAGCTCATAGAAGTGTCTCTGATCGTGGAAATGATTCTTGACCAACTGACCTG
The DNA here is from genome assembly GCF_012432095.1 of Onychostoma macrolepis. Classification (NCBI taxonomy): domain Eukaryota; kingdom Metazoa; phylum Chordata; class Actinopteri; order Cypriniformes; family Cyprinidae; genus Onychostoma; species Onychostoma macrolepis. The sequence goes on from NC_081163.1 coordinate 36,987,418, forward strand.
GAGCCCCACACAACCACATCTAGCACATCTCCTTTATCTGACAGACTCCTTTCAGTGTCTGCTGATGAGATGAATCAGGTGTGTTTGATGGAGACAGCACTGGGGCTCCAGGAACAGGCTCGGGAAGCACTGCTTTACTGACAGATCAAGTGCACTCATGTCGTTCTTTCCTCCAACAGGGAGTTTCGGACACAGAAGAAGAATTATGAGAAGTACTGGAAATCAGTGTGTGTCAATGTTTTGGAGCATCACTGTGATTTGACTGGAGCTGCTCTGCATTACCTAGGCATATATCTGCTGCGTGTGCAGGCCAACACGTCACAGCAGACCTCCGGCTGGGTCCAGATCAGATTCTGTCCTGATAAACATGGTGAGCTGTCTGTCTGTTAGTAGTCTGTCTGTCAGTCTGTCAGTGTCAGTACTTTGTCTGTCAGTACTCTGTCTTTGTTATTCTGTCTGTCTGTTTCTCTGTTCCTGGCACTGGCGTTTGATTCTTTGATGCTGACCCCGGTTCTTTTCTTCTGCTGTCAGCTGCTTTAGGTCCTCCCTCCAGCGTGACGCTAAACTCGGTTGAAGGAGATCTAGAGATCATCATCACCGACCCTCTGAGCAGCACTAACCAGTCCATGAAAACTTTGCTGGACAACAGGTTTAGCTACCACATCCAGTACTGGAGGCGCTCTGAAGAGCCTCAGGTATATGTGCACATTCGCGCCGAAAGCTCTCGCATGGTTTCAGCAAGAGCTGCGTGTGGATACTGTCTGAATGTGGCGTCTGCTGAGGACTAGTAGAAGCTGTGAACACAAAGCACTTCAAATTATCTTCAGTTTCAATCTCAGAACTGCTGCTAAGTAACATGACCACATCCTGTAGAAAGATGGTGGTTTCTGATCTCAAACCAGATTCATTCCTCTCAAAATGTTTATAGTTAAAACTATTGTCTCACACACACTGGGCTCCAATAGTCTGTGAACATGTGGGAACTGTTCTCTTTTTAAAGCTTTAAATAAAATTTTGGGACTTTGAAAAAGGTAAAACAAAGAAGAAATAGTTTCTAAATATTATATTAACTGCTAAAATTTTAGTTTGTGTTTTTGTTTAATCATAATAATGTCTAACGATGATTATTATTATTTAGATATTCACCAGTTTCATCAAGTGTGTATAAAGTAAATGAAGTATCGGGCTTCTCACAGCACACTGAGAGGTGAACTCGCACTAGTCTGCAGGTTTGTGTTTCACCGGTGCTGTGTGTAAAGGGTAATTGTTGCATAGCATCATTTGATGAGCAGTATCAGTGTCTGTTTGTGCTGCTTAGTCATCAGAGAGTTTGAGTGTTTCCCCATCTCACGGGTGAATGGTTTCATTATATCATGAGATGTGCCACAAAACAAAATATGTTCACATCAGTTAAAGTGTGTGCTGATCAACAGTTAATCTAGGCAGGAATAATAAGTGCAGTGAAAGTATAGTTCATTGTTATTTCAGAATACCTGATGCATTCAGTCGTGTTCACGGACCTTCTTATTTTACGGCTGTGACTGCTGTGTTTTCAATGCAGTATTACTGTGTAGATGGCACTGCTGAGTGACATCATTTCCTGCTCTGACTGTCCCTGCAGACGGCTAAAGTCCTGGAGACGAAGAATAATGTGGTGACGCTGACTGAGCTGGACAGACAGACGTGGTACTGTGTGAGAGTTCAGAGCCGTGATGACTTCAGTGAGAAGAGCAGTGTCTTCAGCGACACACACTGCACACGCACTGAAGGTCAGCAGCTCCGTCACACACACGATTACATCATGTCAGATTGAAGAAAATGTGTGTAACATGCAGCCACAGAAAGAAAAAACAGTGCTCCAGCGGCACGACTTAACCTCAAACATCTGGCACTGTACCTAGTAAAGGCTACCGTTTTGGGAAAACGATTCATTTAATAAATGTCATAAACTCATACCTGTGAGTTCTTGTAAGTAATTTACATGGTTATTCATCCACATTTATGAGCATTAATTCCCTACATGTATGGATGATGTTACATAAGGCAGAGTCAGTGCTTACGGCGGCAAGTGAATCTTCTGTCAGACGAATGTGTGTGTGACATACAGTGACACTACGACTGAACGCTGTGTGTGATTTCAGGTCAGATGCCGTACTGGCAGATATTCCTGTACTTCCTGATTTCTCTGCTGCTGCTGCTGTACTTCTGCTTTAAGAAGATGTTTCCGCTCCTCAAGAACACCTTCTGCCCAGCCATTCAGCTCCCGGATCACATTCAGGAGGTACAGAACATTTATACTCTGTTACCTGCTTCAAATTCATCTGATATTGTACGGTTTCAAATACATTTGATGCGTCTCAGGTCAGTTTCTGCATTTTAGTAGTTATGTGTAGATGAACTGTTTGTCCAAATACATTTATCAGCTCTCTTCAGGAAAAGACAGAAGATGGTGTAGAGAGCCGTTCTGAATGAATTGTATATTTTACATGTACAGTATGATGTAGGGTCTCCTGACTCATTATTGCTGCATATAGTAGGATTAGGGTTATTTCTCATCTAGCTCTTTGTATCAGCTGCTCCTCTGTTGTTCCAAGTGTTTGTTTTTTCCCCTTCTTTTTTAATTGGGTGCTCCTGGCCCTTCTAGTCATATATCAAAAGTTTACCCTCTCTGTAAAACACAGTTAAGTGCATTTTTGTCAGTCAATCAATCAATCAATCAATCAATCACATTTATTTATATAACACGTGTTGGCTTTACATATCAGGACCTAACACATTCGTAGGATTATTAAATAAATACAAAATTATACAAAATTAAGTAGAGTCAAATACAAGTGAAAAAATGAGTCTTTAAATGATATTTAAATGCATCAAGAGTAGCACAAGATCTAAAATGAAGAGGTAAGCTGCTCCATAAGTGAGGAGCTGCAACAGAGAATGCCTTTCGATTTTAACCAAGATTTAACTGAAACCTTTGTACAGATCTTAATGGCCTAGAGGACATGTGTAACTGAAGAAGTTGGGTGCCAACCCATTTAAACAAATAACTTATTTGATTTGATTCTGAATTTGACTGGAAGCCAATGGAGGGATGTTAATACAGAGGATACATTTGCATAGTTCTTTGTCCCAGTCAAAAGCCTAGCATCACCATTTTAAACCAACTGCAGGCGTGAAATGATGACGAGTAACTATAGTCCAGTCTGGATGTAATAAAAGCATGCATAACAACTTCCAAATCCTTTAAAGACAAAAAAGGATTCAATGTTTCTGATTTGAGAGGATCTACTTCCAGGGTTCCTATGGGGTTTGGAAAAGTATGGAATTTGATTTAAGTATTTTCCAGGTCTGGAAAATTTTTGTTTTGTTTTTCTTCTTCTTCATTGGGTGCTCCTGGCCCTTCTAGTCATATATCAAAAGTTTACCCTCTCTGTAAAACACAGTTAAGTGCATTTTTGTCAGTCAATCAATCAATCAATCAATCAATCAATCACATTTATTTATATAACACGTGTTGGCTTTACATATCAGGACCTAACACATTCGTAGGATTATTAAATAAATACAAAATTATACAAAATTAAGTAGAGTCAAATACAAGTGAAAAAATGAGTCTTTAAATGATATTTAAATGCATCAAGAGTAGCACAAGATCTAAAATGAAGAGGTAAGCTGCTCCATAAGTGAGGAGCTGCAACAGAGAATGCCTTTCGATTTTAACCAAGATTTAACTGAAACCTTTGTACAGATCTTAATGGCCTAGAGGACATGTGTAACTGAAGAAGTTGGGTGCCAACCCATTTAAACAAATAACTTATTTGATTTGATTCTGAATTTGACTGGAAGCCAATGGAGGGATGTTAATACAGAGGATACATTTGCATAGTTCTTTGTCCCAGTCAAAAGCCTAGCATCACCATTTTAAACCAACTGCAGGCGTGAAATGATGACGAGTAACTATAGTCCAGTCTGGATGTAATAAAAGCATGCATAACAACTTCCAAATCCTTTAAAGACAAAAAAGGATTCAATGTTTCTGATTTGAGAGGATCTACTTCCAGGGTTCCTATGGGGTTTGGAAAAGTATGGAATTTGATTTAAGTATTTTCCAGGTCTGGAAAATTTTTGTTTTGTTTTTCTTCTTCTTCAGGTTTCATGGCAGCTGTTTAGTGATTCTTTATTGATCGCCAAATATGACTGAATGAATTCAAGGTGCACTATATTTATTATGCAAAATGCAGGTTATAAGCATTTTGGGTTTCTTCACACTATATTCTTTGCACCGTATTACATAACCTCAAGGACCTTGCAAAAATAAAAAATATACAGACTTTTATGTGCGTACAATGAACCATTAAATTTAGCATATAGGACAATTCACACTGAGCCTGTTGTGCCATCAACCCATTTTGCGGTGTGGTTTCTTGGCCGCCACATAGTATGCGTTACCTAAGGCCTTGAAATATGGCATACTGCCCCAATGAAAGCTGAATCTTAAAGGGTTAGTTCACCCAAAAATGAAAATTCTGTCATTAATTACTCACCATCATGTTGTTTCAAACCCGTAAGACCTTCCTTCATCTTCGGATAACAAATTAAGATATTTTTGATGAAATCTGAGAGCTGTCTTGACCCTGCATAGACAGCAAGGCAACTGCAATGTTCCCAAGTCCAGAAAAGTAGCAAGGAGATCGGTAAAATAATCCATGTCACATAATTATTAAAAAATAACAACTTTATTCAACAATTCATCTCCTCTGTGTCACCCTAGCGCCATTTTGGAGAGTATGACGACATGAGGGTGAGTAATTAATGACAGAATTTTCATCTTTGGGTGAACTAACCCTTTAAACCCTTTTTTACAGTACCAGTCTTTTTTATAGACCTTTGAACTTGGCAAATGTTATGCCATCAGTCCATTTCGTGTCATGGTCTCTCTGCCTCCACAGAGGATGTGTTAAATCGGACATCAGGCCTTGATATTAGAGGGACTACATAAGAAAAGCAAACTTTTGATCAAATTCATTTGCACCCATGCTCTCATTTTATTCATAGTAAGATGGCAGTGATGCACAAAGGAAATAGGTTATATAAAACTAGAAATTGTAATGCGTAAGCATGCAAAACATTACCATGCACATGTGAATAGTTTCTCAAGGGTACAAAAAAGTTTCTTGTGTGCATGTAAAAGTCGGTATTTATTTATTTATTTATTTATTATTTTTTATTTGAGGGACTCTGTATGTTGTCAATTCGAGAAAATAAATGAAAAAACCCTGAGAAAATAAAAATATTTACAGATGACTGAACTATATACCAAATATAAAGCTGAAAATAATGCTCTATGAACCATTTATGTTAAATATGGTCTGAAAATCTACTGAGAGGTTTGGAAATTTGAGTCTGGAAAAGTATGGAATTTTGAAATGGAAAATGCGTAGGAACCCTATACTTCTAACCACAGGATTTATATGCTTATCAAACTCTGCATTAATACCAAGGCTCTTTGCTTGATTGTCTACCTTTGAATAAGAGGCCCAGTGATTCTTAATCCTGGAGGCGCCCTGCTCTACACATTGTGTGTCTCCCTTATTTAACACACCTGATTCAGCTCATTTGGAAAGAGTTCCATGAACTGAACTGGGTGTGTCAAAAAAAAAAAAAAACATACAAAATGTGCAGAGTGGGGGTCCCCAGGACCAGGATTAAGAACCACAGAAGAGGCCTACTTGATTAGTAAATTAAAGGTTTGGATCAACTCGGAGGGCCAAACACTAACACTTTAGTCTTTGATTCATTCAGGTGAAGAAAACTGGCTGCCATCCACTCTTTAATATCATTAAAACAACTAAAGAAGGATTGTAGATCCAAACTGTCCCCCACCTTTAAAGGGAGGTAAAGCTGAGTGTCATCAGCATAGAGATGATGTGTTTCTGACAAATATCAGCCAGAGGCAGCATATAGATGTTCAATAATACTGGACCCAATATAGATCCTTGAGGGACCCCACATTTTGTTATAGACCATTTCAACGGCTGTTCAGCTGTTTAAGGAAGTGACGTCTTTGGTCCTTGGACGTTTCCAGTTAGTGTTCGAGCGCATTAAAAACAATAGCGGCAGGCGCTTGATGCACTGTGGGATTGCAATAATTTATTTAATCCTGCTGTTTAAAATGTCAAAATTAAAATTGAGATCCTTGTTGCTTGGTGGTTGGGTGCTCCTTCTGGGCTGGAACTAACGTTAATTTATAAATAATCGGAAATTAAAGGGTTTAGATTTCCGAGAAACGTGCCTGGATTGCAGCAGTGAAGCGAGAAGCAGAATAGCAACTAGGGCTGCAACTAACGATTATTTTGATAATCGATTAGTTGGCCGATTATTCTTTCGATTAATCGGATAAAAAAATATTTTTTTATTTTATTGACAAAAAACACACTATTACACATTCTGTCCAATGTCCTTCAAACAAACGTGCCAACTGAATGCTATGAAAACATACAGTGCTTAACAATTTATTACACCACCTTTAATAATAAAGAGAAAACACAAATATTTTGGGAATCTGTCAAAAAAAATTTTAATCAAAAACTTTTTGTCATTTATTGGGCAAATAACAAACTGAAACAACCAAATCGGCGTATACGACAGCGTGTTCCAGTTCCTGCCAATATCCAGCAACTTCACACAGCCATTGAAGAGGAGTGGACCAACATTCCACAGGCCACAATCAACAACCTGATCAACTCTGTGTGAAGGAGATGTGTTGCACTGCGTGAGGCAGATGGTGGTCACACCAGATACTGACTGGTTTTCGGACCCCCCCGGACCCTCCCAATACAGTAAAACTGCAGATTTTAGAGTGGCCTTTTATTGTGGCCAGCCTAAGGCACACCTGTGTAATAATCATGCTGTCTAATCAGCATCTTGATATGCCACACCTGTGAGGTGGATGGAGTATCTCGGCAAAGGAGAAGTGCTCACTAACACAGATTTAGACAGATTTGGGAACAATATTTGAGAGAAATAGGCCTTTTGTGTACATAGAAAAAGTCTTAGATCTTTGAGTTCAGCTCAAGAAAAATGGGGGCAAAAACAAAAGTGTTGAGTTTTGTTCAGTGTATATTATAGCATTAGAAATAGCCAATTACTGTTACAGAGCTAACCAAAAGGCCTACAGAAAGCTAAAAAATGACTTTGGTAATCACCAATGCTGTTAGTTTAGAACAGCAGTGGCAAAAACCTTACATAATTTGTTAAAAAGTTAGTAAAGACGAATAAAAACACAAAAACAGGTAAGAGTAATGTTCTGCAGGAACATGTTCACTTTGATCACAGTCACCATCTTACTGTCATTTCTACTGTGTCCCGTCTGTCTGCGCGTGTGCGCCGAAATCCAATCCCCCTCGTGTGCACGCGCCTCACACATTAATATGCAGCAACTTTAAATGCATTTTGTCCGGCTTTTCTTCGTTTTTTTACTGAATGTTTTTCGACGTTCCACACAGCAAGCACCAAGGAGCCTACATCGAAGCGTTGTCGACATTTAAAGTAATAAGCAGAAATTTAAGAATAAAGCTGCGAGTTGGCAAAATAAAGCTGTTAAATGCATATTACATTGAATATTCTGCTGCATGAAGATACATTGCTGTTGTAATTTCTTATTAGTTCAATCCGTGAGTAAACACTGTATTACTCTGCCCATTGAACTTGCAAAGGAATGTTATAAAGAATAATAATAGTTAATCGCATTTGTTTCTCACATATGTGTTTATATATACGCAAATAACAAGCTGTAACACACTTTTTATGAGGCATGTGACATCATACGAATAAAATAAAATTATGACCAAATTCTTATTATAGCAGTGACAATTGATTAAAAAAAAAATGAATAACACATTTACTTGTATGTAGGCTACTTATTAGGATCTTATTTTTCATTAATTCATTAATTCATTTAAACTTATGTTATAAACAGACTATATGTTATTCCTTTTTTTGTGCATATAATAATTGCTATGTAGTTTACATCCTCCTTTTTAAGCTGAGCTACACCCCCTGACCAGCACAGGTTAACAAGGTCACAGACTCACCAGACTTATTTAATCACATCCCTCCTTTGTACATGGATAACTCCAATAACATGCATTCAATCCTTGTCTAAACTCAAATTTAAAACAAAATTTCTGTATTTTTTTTTTTTTTTAGGTCAAAGGATGGAAATGCACCAAAATCAAATGGCACCAACTGAATCATTCTACCGCAGCTGCTGAAGTAAAACTTTAAATTTTCCTTTGAAATGTTTAAGCTGCTGCATAAACTTCCCAAAAATCAATTTTTAAATGCCTTTTTCCAACAAACCTGATTAAATATATCATACAATAGAAAATATTTATATTTCTTATCCAACCATAATTGGACAATTTCTTCACATTTATAACATTTAGTTTTTGTGCACTGATCAGTACTATATTGTCACTTTTACCTTGTTATTGCACTGTTTTCTTTGAGAATTAAAAGTGCTGACACGTGTGCTTTGTGTAGTCCTTTCATAATTATTATCTGTTTAACAGTGTACCGTAACCAATGTATATGGTTACAGTAAAGTCCACTTGGACAAAATTCCCACAGAGTGTGTAATCTCCCGCTCTATAGATGTTACGGGGCTGACGAGACGAGAGGCGTGCGGATCCATTTGCAGACTTTATTATTGGCAAGAGACGTGGTCGTACAGGCAGGGTCAAATAACAGCAAACAGGTATAACAAGGACGAGACGAAGAGTGATCTAAGACAAGTGTGGGTCGATGATAGGCGAACAGTATCCAAGGGGCGAGACAGGAGAGGTAGTCAAAACGTCAGCGATAGTCCAGGCAGGGGCAAACACAATCCAACAAAGGCAAGGCTAGGCTAGGCGAGGCGAGGCAAAACTAGGGAAACCAACGGGACTTCGTGAAACAGCGATAATGCATACAATACTCGGCCCAGGGAGAGAATGTCCAGGGTTGAAATAGTGTGTGTGATTAGTGATGCTGTGTGATCAGGTGTGCATGTGATTAGTGCAATGAATGATTGGTGACAGCTGTGTGCGTGTGATTGGTGAGATGGCTGATGGGAAATGCAGTCCATGTGATGTGTGGTGTGAAGGTCCATGTGGTGAGGGGTGACCTCTAGTGGTGAATGAGCGGGAGTGCAGACCAGATTCGTGACAGAGCCCCCAAGGCGGCTTCCAGGCGCTCCACACAGATATGATCCAGGAGGGAGGTGGAGCGGAGGCGGAACAGGGGAGGATGGAGGCCAGGTCCTTGTGGCAAGGGAGTGATCTGGGACCGGTAGAGCCGGCAGAGCGGACGGGACTGGAGCCCACCAGGCGGAGCAGACAGGACTGGAGCCCACCAGGGCGGACGGACGGAGGTTGAAACCCACCAGGCGGACGGACGGAGGTTGAGCCCACCAGGCGGACAGACGGAGGTTGAAACCCACCAGGGCGGACGGACGGAGGTTGAAACCCACCAGGCGGACCGACGGAGGTTGAAACCCACCAGGCGGACCAGACGGAGGTTGAAACCCACCAGGCGGACGGACGGAGGTTGAAACCCACCAGGCGGACCGGACGGAGGTTGAGCCCACCAGGCGGACGGACGGAGGTTGAGCCCACCAGGCGGACCGGACGGAGGTTGAGCCCACCAGGGCGGACGGGCGGGACTTGAGCCCACCAGGCGGACGGACGGGACTTGAGCCCACCAGGCGGACGGACGGACGGGACTTGAGCCCACCAGGGCGGACCAGACGGGACTTGAGCCCACCAGGGCGGATCAGGAACCCACAGCAGAGCCTGGGACCTAGGGAGGACGGAGACACAAGGAGAAGACAGAACATGCACAGACACAAGGACTGGGGTAGGGAACATAGGAAGTTCATTGACGGCCTTCATAGCCGTGACAGGACAGAACGAGAGTTCTTTGACGGCCTCCATAGCCGTGACCGGACAGGACGAGAGTTCTTTGACGGCCTCCATAGCCGTGACAGGACAGGACGAGAGTTCATTGACGGCCTCCATAGCCGTGACCGGACAGGACGAGAATTCATTGACGACCTCTCTAGCCGTGACAGGACAGGACGAGAGTTCTTTGACGGCCTCCATAGCCGTGACAGGACAGGACGAGAGTTCATTGACGGCCTCTCTAGCCGTGACAGGACAGGACGAGAGTTCTTTGACGGATACCGCTGACACCTCTGGAGATTCTGCAGCAGCTGCCGCCACCTCTGGAGGTTCTACAGCGGTAAACTCAGGACACAGGGAGAGTTCATTGCTGGGTGCCTCCACCATACAAGGTGCCAACGCGAGCCCCGCTGCTTCTGAAGGTTCTGCAGTGTGGACCGCCACCTCTAGAGAAGCTACAGCAGGCGCCGCCACCTCGGGCAGTTCTGCGGTGGTGTACGCAGCCCAAACGCAACACAAAGCGATTCCCATCAGGGGAAGTGTCTCGGACAGGGGAATATGCAGAAGAACAGGAAAGTTAGAGTGAGTTGGTTTGGGGATACCAGCTGCGCGTGCAGACACCAGCGGTACATCCCTCAAACTAGACATCAAATCAGGATAATGGTAGACTGACCTTGATGATCTGAGTGTGTCAGCCGTGACGGGCTGTGGCTCTGGACGGTCAGCGGAGACGTGACCCGACTCTGGACGGTCAGCGGAGACGTGACGCTGGGACTCTGGACGGTCAGCAGAGACGTGACTTGACCTTAGGAGATCAGCTGAGACGTGAAGTGACTCTGGACGAGCAGCTGTGACGTGACTTGACTTTAGGAGATCAGCTGAGACGTGAAGTGACTCTGGACGAGCAGCTGTGACGTGACTTGACTTTAGGAGATCAGCTGAGACGTGCTGCTGTGACTCTGGACGGGCAGCTGTGTCGTGCTGCTGTGACTCTGGACGGGCAGCTGTGTCGTGCTGCTGTGACTCTGGACGGGCAGCTGTGTCGTGCTGCTGTGACTCTGGACGGGCAGCTGTGTCGTGCTGCTGTGACTCTGGTCGGGCAGCTGTGTCGTGCTGCTGTGACTCTGGACGGGCAGCTGTGTCGTGCTGCTGTGACTCTGGACGGGCAGCTGTGTCGTGCTGCTGTGACTCTGGACGGGCAGCTGTGTCGTGCTGCTGTGACTCTGGACGGGCGGCTGTGTCGTGCTGCTGTGACACTGGACGAGCGGCCGTGACGTGACAAGATTCTGGGAGATCAGTTGAGACGTGACTCGGTTGATGACGACCAACTGTGACTTGACTGGGCTCTTTAACAGCAACCGCGACTTGACTGGGCTCTTGGAGATCAGCTCTGACTTGACTGGGCTCTTGGAGATCAGCTCTGACTTGACTGGGCTCTTGGAGATCAGCTCTGACTTGACTGGGCTCTTGGAGATCAGCTCTGACTTGACTGGGCTCTTGGAGATCAGCTCTGACTTGACTGGGCTCTTGGAGATCAGCTCTGACTTGACTTGATGCGTGACGATCAACGGTGACTTGTCTCGACTTGTGAAGATCAGCTGTGTCTTGGCTTGATACATGAAGAGAAGCTGTGACTTGGCTTGACTCATGACGGTCAGCTGTGACTTGACTTAGCTCTTTGACATTAACTGAGGCTTGATTTGGCTCTTGACTGACAGCGATGACAAGACAGGGGTTTGTTGTGGCCGCCATTTTGCGAACGGGCTTCGCTGTCGCTGCCACTTTGTGTGTCTGCTCCAGTGTGGCTGCTATCCAACGAGAGAGTGCGGTGTCGCGTTCCTCCGCGACACCCACAGTGAAAGCTGAACCAACAGTCCACAGAACATATTCCACAAACGCACGCAGTGACGAGCGGACCCTTATGAATTACTTTAGTCTTTAGAGGCTGATTAAGGCCATCGCAGAAAAGTCAATCAACATATTGTCCGGCAATCCTGAGCCATTAGCCAAAGCCAAATATTCCGTAATGTAACCCTCAAGTGATCGTGTACCCTGCTTGAGGGCTAGCAACAAGATCGCGGTGTTCATACCTGGCCATGATCCACTTGAACAGCCGCTGGATCCTTGTGGGGCCGAGTATTCTGTTACGGGGCTGACGAGACGAGAGGCGTGCGGATCCATTTGCAGACTTTATTATTGGCAAGAGACGTGGTCGTACAGGCAGGGTCAAATAACAGCAAACAGGTATAACAAGGACGAGACGAAGAGTGATCTAAGACAAGTGTGGGTCGATGATAGGCGAACAGTATCCAAGGGGGCGAGACAGGAGAGGTAGTCAAAACGTCAGCGATAGTCCAGGCAGGGGCAAACACAATCCAACAAAGGCAAGGCTAGGCTAGGCGAGGCGAGGCGAGGCAAAACTAGGGAAACCAACGGGACTTCGTAGAGCAGCGATAATGCATACAATACTCGGCCCAGGGGAGAGAATGTCCAGGGTTGAAATAGTGTGTGTGATAGAGATGCTGTGTGATCAGGTGTGCGTGTGATTAGTGCAATGAATGATTGGTGACAGCTGTGTGCGTGTGATTGGTGAGATGGCTGATGGGAATTGGAGTCCATGTGATGTGTGGTGTGAAGGTCCATGTGGTGAGGGGGTGACCTCTAGTGGTGAATGAACGGGAGTGCAGACCAGATTCGTGACAATAGACATAAGAAATGTACACAAACTGAAATACAAACTAAAGAAAATGCAAAAGGCTCAGAAAGTAATACAAAATAAGATTCAAAATATATCTGACACTAAATTCACAAAAGAAAATGTTCACTTTGATAAATAAAATAAAGAATAATCCACTTAAACAATGAGTACAAACAAACATTTACAAACAAAACAAAAAACACCTGTTAAACGGTAAAGAACTGGTGGTTTCTATATTTAAAATAAATTTCTCATAAACATACTCTTCTTCACAAGTGGTATATTTAAATGGATTTACTATAAACTACCATGCCAAATATACTATGCTAATTGTGTATGCACAAAAGGACATTTTCCAATGGAAAATGGTGCTGTCAGTCACTAGATAAATGGGGCAAACAAGGAAGTAGGGATGAAACCATAATTTTGTAAATAAGGTAGAGGGTAAAGAACAGAAAAATGGGAAATGCAAAATATTTTATTTTCCATAATTACACATAATTACAGTATCTCACAGAAGTACAGCTTGTATAACAGTGTAAATTTGCTGTCCCCTCAAAATAACTCAACACACAGCCATTAATGTCTAAACCGCTGGCCACAAAATTGAGTACACCCCTAAGTGAAAATGTCCAAATTGGGCCCAAAATGTCAATATTTTGTGTGGCCACCATTATTTTCCAGCACTGCCTTAACCCTCTTGGGCATGGAGTTCACCAGAGCTTCACAGGTTGCCACTGGAGTCCTCTTCCACTCCTCCAGATCAGATGGTGGATCGGCACCAAGAGATGATGTCTACAGCCCTGATCGTCAGCGGAGACCAGAACACCTAGATGAGCCCCAGAGACTGATCCCCAGTGAAGACCTCGACTAAAATACAATAAAACTAAAAATATAACAAAATAACTAAAAATATAATAAAATACCTAACTACATAATACTATTATTGTTAGAAATTGCAAGAATATAAAAAATTGAAATATAATACATTTATACATTTAAAATTAATTAAAACATTAATATACAAATATGAAAACATGAATACATTCTAAAATAATAAATAGTATATAAAAAATTAAAAATAAAATATATATATATACACACACAACAGAAATATATTAAATGAATTAAACTATAAATTTAAATTATAATAAACAAACAATACAGTGGGGCAAAAAAGTATTTAGTCAGCCACCAATTGTGCAAGTTCTCCCACTTAAAAAGATGAGAGAGGCCTGTAATTTTCATCATAGGTATACCTCAACTATGAGAGACAAAATGAGAAAAAAATCCAGAAAATCACATTGTAGGATTTTAAAGAATTTATTTGCAAATTATGGTGGAAAATAAGTATTTGGTCAATAACAAAACTTCATCTCAATACTTTGTTATATACCCTTTGTTGGCAATGACAGAGGTCAAACGTGTTCTGTAAGTCTTCACAAGGTTTTCACACACTGTTGCTGGTATTTTGGCCCATTCCTCCATGCATATCTCCTCTAGAGCAGTAATGTTTTGGGGCTGTCGCTGGGCAACACGGACTCAAAGATTTTCGATGGGGTTGAGATCTGGAGACTGGCTCGGCCACTCCAGGACCTTGAAATGCTTCTTCGAAGCCACTCCTTCGTTGCCGGGCGGTGTGTTTGGGATCATTGTCATGCTGAAAGACCCAGCCACGTTTCATCTTCAATGCCCTTGCTGATGGAAGGAGGTTTTCACTCAAAATCTCACGATACATGGCCCCATTCATTCTTTCGTTTACACGGATCAGTCGTCCTGGTCCCTTTGCAGAAAAACAGCCCCAAAGCGTGATGTTTGCACCCCCATGCTTCACAGTAGGTATGGTGTTCTTTGGATGCAACTCAGCATTCTTTGAGTTTTTACCAAAAAGTTCTATTTTGGTTTCATCTGACCATATGACATTCTCCCAATCCTCTTCTGGATCATCCAAATGCTCTCTAGCAAACTTCAGACGGGCCGGACATGTACTGGCTTAAGCAGGGGGACACGTCTGGCGCTGCAGGATTTGAGTCCCTGGCGGTGCAGTGTGTTACTGATGGTAGCCTTTGTTACTTTGGTCCCAGCTCTCTGCAGGTCATTCACTAGGTCCCCCCGTGTGGTTCTGAGATTTTTGCTCCCAGTTCTTGTGATCATTTTGACCCCACGGGGTGAGATCTTGCGTGGAGCCCCAGATCGAGGGAGATTATCAGTGGTCTTGTATGTCTTCCATTTTCTAATAATTGCTCCCACAGTTGATTTCTTCACACCAAGCTGCTTACCTATTGCAGATTCAGTCTTCCCAGCCTGGTGCAGGTCTACAATTTTGTTTCTGGTGTCCTTTGACAGCTCTTTGGTCTTGGCCATGGTGGAGTTTGGAGTTGGACTGTTTGAGGTTGTGGACAGGTGTCTTTTATACTGATAACGAGTTCAAACAGATGCCATTAATACAGGTAACGAGTGGAGGACAGAGGAGCCTCTTAAAGAAGAAGTTACAGGTCTGTGAGAGCCAGAAATCTTGCTTGTTTGTAGGTGACCAAATACTTATTTTACGGAGGAATTTACCAATTAATTCTTTAAAAATCCTACAGTGTGATTTTCTGGATTTTTTTTTTCTCATTTTGTCTCTCATAGTTGAGGTATACCCATGATGAAAATTGCAGGCCTCTCTCATCTTTTTAAGTGGGAGAACTTGCACAATTGGTGGCTGACTAAATACTTTTTTGCCCCACTGTATCTATTATAAAAATAGACAGAGAAACACAATGCATTAAACTATACATTACAATTATAGCAAAAGAATAAATCATATAAATGAAAAACTTCAAATAATGAATAAAACACAAATATAACAAATACATTAAATTATAAATTAAAATGCTCCATCGGGACAAGACCACGGGAATCAGATAAGCCCTTTACACAATCTGACATGAACTGCGGGTTTCGTCTGGTCAGAGGGGAACTGACCCCCAACTGAGCCTGGTTTCTCCCAAGGTTTTTTTTCTCCATTCTGTCTCAGAGGGAGTGTTGGTTCCTTGCCGCTGTCGCATCTGGCTTGCTCAGTTGGGGACACTTAATTTCTAGCGATTATCGTCGATTTGATTGCACAGATACTATTTAAACTAAACTGAGCTAGACAATGACACAATGAAATGTCTTTAACTGAAAATTGAGTGTTTAATCTTGAACATTACTGACACTCAATCCTCCAATTTGATACTGTTAAGTGCTTTGACACAATCTGTATTGTTAAAAGTGCTATATAAATAAAGGTGACTTGACTTGACTCCATGATGACATCACGGAGCTGGTGGATGTTAGAGACCTTGCGCTCCTCCACCTTCCGTTTGAGGATGCTCAATAGGGTTTAGGTCTGGAGACATGCTTGGCCAGTCCATCACCTTTACCCTCAGCTTCTTTAGCAAGGCAGTGGTCATCTTGGAAGTGTGTTTGGGGTCGTTATCATGTTGGAATACTGCCCTGCGGCCCAGTCTCCGAAGAGAGGGGATCATGCTCTGCTTCAGTATGTCACAGTACGTGTTGGCATTCATGGTTCCCTCAATGAACTGCAGCTCCCCAGTGCCGGCAGCACTCATGCAGCCCCAGACCATGACACTCCCACCACCATGCTTGACTGTAGGCAAGACACACTTGTCTTTGTACTCCTCACCTGGTTGCCGTCACACATGCTTGACACCATCTGAACCAAATAAGTTTATCTTCTTATAGCCTACGCCATCTTTATGTAGAGCAACCATTCTTTTCTTCATATCCTCAGAGAGTTCTTTGCCATGAGGTGCCATGTTGAACTTCCAGTGACCAGTATGAGAGAGTGAGAGTGATAACACCAAATTTAACACACCTGTTCCCCATTCACACCTGAGACCTTGTAACCATACCGGTCAACACTCCCGTTTTTCCCGGGAGTCTCCCGTATTTCACACCCGTCTCCCGCCAACCTCCCGATTTGTTATTTCTCCCGGGAAACTACAAACAAATTTGTATTGCCCAAATCTAATACGAATAATCATCACATCAATATTTTATTCAAAGGTAATTCCAATATTTTATTCCAGATCTTGTATGAAATGCATCACCCAACGCATCACCTCACACAATCGACACAATACACAAATTTCAAACCATTTGTGACCTCAACCTGGCAACCTACAACCCAGTTGCGCTGTAGATTTCTGCGCAAGTAGTAGACGCGGGAAGTTGAATCAGTGGTAGAATGGAAGGAGAAGAGTCAATTAGTGCTCCGGCGAAGAAAATATTAGTGTAAATTTAACAACAGCTGGACGGAAGAATTTAATTTCTTGTCTCGAAGCCATGTGAACAACGCCCACGCCTTTTGCAAAGTGTGTCGCACTAATTTTCATATCGGACATGGTGGGAAAAACGACATATCTCAGCATATTAAATCACAGCGGCACGTTCGTGCAGCCGAGGCACAAAAGGGCAACACATACTAAACACACAATGTTAATGTTATGTACAATGTTACAACGTAATGTAATATATAATATTGCTGTGCAATGTTTCGGTTTAATTTCTAAAAAAAATATATATATATATTTATGTGTGTGTCTGTGTGTACACCAAGAGCTCCTTAAAAAATCACACACAACATATTCCTTGATATTCCTCATATATATATATATATATATATATATATATAAATAAAACATACATATATACACACACACACTCACACAGAGACACACATACATGCAAATCTGTCATGAGAAAATAAACATTTAAATAGTAAGACTTAACAATAAATAATAATGTACTTGAATCTGGAGCTTAAGATATATGTACAGATGTTTGCATTATTTACTCTGGCTGTATAAAAAATCTGTATATGCATTTACATAGTACTTCAGAGAGAGGCAATATTTAGAGATGGAGAAGAATCACAGAACACATGTAGAGAGAGAGAGAGAGAGAGTGGTCAGCCACTCTAAGAATGAGCTCCTGAAAAATTACAAAAGATTAACCCAAAAAAGTAAGACAGAGAGTAGAATAATGACAACAAACAAGTAAAAACAACAGAAGAACAACTTGGATTCGTGTAAAGACCTATTTTTCTTCTAGAAAATACATTTTAATACAAAAAAGAAGACTACAACCTCTGGATTAGCATCTGGCTACTGGATCACCACTGTACCAGCTATCTGCAGATTTCCCTCCAAAACACCCAAGGACTTTTTTAAAGGAACTACAACTGAAAAACATTCCACAATTGTTGATCTTCAGTTGCTAAACAAAGAGGTGAGCTCTATCTGGCATAAAACATGAACAAAAACTGAATATTTAATTGTATTGAAGTAAAAACTCTCATCATTAAAAGCTAAAGTTAGCTGCAGTTCTGGCTCTGTGCCTAGTCTGATCACCATGGCAACCCTGGCGCAAACAGAGTGCAGGGAGGTGTGTTACCCAGAGAAGTGCAGAAGTATACAGGCACATAAAAAACACAAAGAGAAAACTCTCAGAGACAATCCTGATGTTCTGTACGCTGACTATATTCAGCTCAATGGGAAACGAATCAAGAACAACTTCATTTTCCACACCACTATGATTAATGCTTGGAAACTGACCATCTGTGAGGAATACAAGCATGTTTTTAAAGAAGGAATTGGCCGAGGTGGAAGGTTAACTATTTGTGAAGATGAAATGCTAGACACAGACAACCCCATTCTCACTATAACGTACTATACTAAAGGCACCTTCTTACTGCAAGGCAATGAAGCAAGCCTGAACTCATTTGAGGAGACTTTCCCCCTGCTAAAAGCCAGAGTAGAGAAGGAGAGAGACGAGACCCATGTGAACTGCACAGACTCTGAGGAGGAAGGCCCAGTGAATCCTTCACCTTCAGACAGTTTAGCCCTACTAGAACTGGACTTCACTGAATTCAGAGAACACACTCAGGCCAAACTCTCAGGCACACACGACACAAACATTTACATCCAGGAGCTCAAAGATGAACTCCAGCAGCTGAAGAAAAACACCAGTTCCTCCATCACTGAACTCACAAGAGCTCTCAGAGGACTTCAAGAAGAAAACCGAACTCTCCGCTTACAGCTATGCAAACTAGAGGAGGACACAGAGAAAAAGGAAGTGAACTTTTCCAGTCAGCTGCAAGAAATGAAAGAACAGTTACAGAAAACCACAAAAGACGATGCACCTCACAATACAGCTCCAGACAAACCAAACTACACAAACACAGAATGCATGCCTACGACAAACACACAGACACCTGCAGCAACACAGGCCTCACCTGCCCAGACTCCAGAACCTGATCCAGATGTTCTCCTCCTCATGGACTCTAATGGAAAATTCCTAGACCCTAAGAAACTCTTTCCACACCAAAAAGTCACTGCAAAGCGATGTAGCACAACAGGCCACGCCCACCAGATCATCAGAGACTTCACAGGACACCCCTCATGTATTATCATTCATACTGGGACTAATGACCTTCACTCGCTGCGCAACAGTACTTCTGATGCGGTGAGGAAAATGGCAGAAGTCACCAGCAAAAAGTTCCCAGAGTCCCGAATCATAATCTCCACGCTTCTCCCAAGACACGACACACCACCGCACATCATCTACAGCATCAATGCTGAAATTTCCGTGGCTGTTCTGCGCTCCCCAATGTACACCTGGCCCACCACTACCACATCGGCCTCCAACACCTGTATGATGGACTTCACCTACACAAAGATGGAGTCCGTACTTTTGCAAAGACCCTAAAAGATGCAGCCCTGGGCCGCAGTCCAGCATCACCGAGACACCTGTTACCAACTCCACAATACCACCGGCCCATTCACCACTACATGCCCAGACATCCCCCTCTGGCCCCGGTGAGGACAGACATCGCCTGGACAAACACTGCACGTCGTCCACCACACCCAGCAATGGCTCCCTACACACCTGTAAACCTGCAGTCACCAACTTCACATCCACCCGCTGCCCATCAAACCCCCGTAAGAAAGAAGAAACCAAAAACCACCCCACACCAAGAGAAGCCCCCACAGCCGAGAGCACAGAGCTATGCTGAAGCTGCAGCCCAGCCCCCTGCTGCACCCAGCACCTCCACAACTGCCAGCGAACTGAGCCAGATCAGAGAGATGCTGCAGACACTGTGCAACCAGCTCCTGAACAGATAAGGACAATAGGCACAAACACAGTGCACTAGATGTAAATTGACCGATTGACCGAAAACTGCACTAGATGTAAATTGTTTACCATATACATTCTCACAGGTTATATTCTCTCTGTCTTACCAAATAGGTTTATCTTTAATATTACTAAAATACTAATGCGTTCATTTCATATAAGTTGTTGGAGTATTCAGGGTCTTCATTCTTCGACTTTTGGTCCTAAAAGCACAGACCCAGTTTTTCTGAAAAATAACAAAGATGCTGACATTATCATTCTCACCAAGACCTGGTGTCGAAATGATGCACTTACCTACTGTCCCTCAGGCTACTATGAAGTAATTGTACCCTCAGTTAAATTAAGTACAGTCCACCGTGGACGAGACTCGGGAGGAATTCTGGTGTGGTACAAGGAAGCTCTGGCCAAACACATTTCTATAATTACACTTAGTAAATTTCATTGTTGGTTAAAACTAAACAATCAAATTGGCATTTCAACCACTGACACTTATCTTTGTGCCATCTACATCCCTCCAGCAGAGTCCCCTTACCATGATGAGGAATATCTGAACAACATCCACACAGAGATCAGCCGTTTCCAGGCCCAGGGAAACGTGCTGCTGTGTGGAGACTTGAACGCAAGAACTGGATCTGAACCTGATAACATAGATCCAAAGGGCAATGAGCATGTCTTTGGCCAAAACCCCCAGAGTCTCACAAAAAACCTCCCACCAAGAAACAATCTTGACCAAACTGTAAATAAAAATGGTAGAGAATTAGTGCAGCTCTGCCGAGCCTCAGGCCTGTACATGCTTAATGGCAGGATCAGAGGGGACTCTTTAGGGAGGTTCATGTGTTGTTCAGGTCTTGGAGCTAGTGTAGTTGACTATGCCATCACTGACATGGACCCCTCCTCCTTCAGTGCATTCACTGTCATACAACAAACTCCGCTTTCTGACCATAACCAAACTAACATTTATATTAAAACACATCACACACCAGAACAAAACAAGCAGGAAACCTGCAACTTGTATCAGGTCCAGCAGAGATACAAATGGACTTCAGACAGAGCAGAAAAATTTATCCAAGCCCTGAATTCTGAAGAACTGAAGAATCTAATCACTATATTTATGAATAAAAAATTTGAAACAACTAAAGATGGTGTTAATTTGGCTACAAATGAAATCAATTACATATTTCGAAAAGCAGCATATATAAGTGAATTGAAAAAGAAAGGCAAAAAATACACCAAGAAAAAAACACCAAAAGGTGAAAAATGGTTTGACTCAGACTGCAAAACATTAAGAAAACAACTTAGAAAATTATCAAATCTGAAACATAAAGAACCATACAACACCAACATAAGAACTGAATACTGTTCAAAACTAAAACAATACAAAGACACAATAAGAGCAAAAAAGCAACACCATCTGACCAAAAGTTTACAAGAAATAGAACATTCAATAAATCATAATCAGTTCTGGGATATGTGGAATAATCTGAGCACAACAAAACCACAAGACTTGCCAATACAAGATGGAGATACTTGGACAAAGCATTTTGAAAATTTGTATAAAGAAATCCCACCAAAACAACTCAATGACAATTATAATCTGATCAAACAACATCTACAAACCTGTGAAGACACAATTAAAAATAATCAAAATCCACTTGACTTCCCAATTACATATAAAGAATTAACAAACAAACTCAAAAGCCAAAAATGTAAGAAATCTTGTGGTCCTGACAGCATTCCAGGTGAAATGCTGAAACACAGCACACCTGAGCTTCAGACAGCTGTGCTCAAATTAATAAACACGTAAAACAGACCAAAAATGGAAAAATATTTGCATGTTTTATCGATTTCAAAAAAGCATTTGATTCTATTTGGCACGATGGATTATATTATAAGCTTTTACAAAGTGGTGTAGGGGGTAAAGTTTATGACATTGTAAAATCAATATATTCAAACAACAAATGTGCAATTCGAATTGGCAACAAACATACAGATTTCTTCACCCAGAAAAGAGGAGTGCGGCAGGGCTGTAGCCTGAGTCCAACACTGTTCAACATCTACATTAATGAATTAGCGGTGCAGTTGGACCAGTCTACAGCCCCTGGACTCACTCTACAAGACAAAAACATCAAGCTTTTGCTGTACGCAGATGATCTAGTGCTGCTGTCATCTACACCACAGGGACTACAGCGGCACCTAGACCTGCTGGAGAACTACTGCCAGAACTGGGCCCCCGGCAGTAAACCTCAAAAAGACCAACATTATGGTCTTTCAGAAAAAGCCCAGATGTCAGGAACACAGATACCGGTTCAGTCTAGGCAGCACCGCCCTAGAACACACGATGCAGTACACGTACCTCGGCCTGATCATCACTGCATCGGGGAGTTTCAGTACGGCAGTGAATGCTCTCAAAGATAAAGCTCGAAGAGCTCTATACGCAATCAAGAAAAAATTCCAAAATATTGAAATACCGCTTCCAATTTGGTGTAAAATCTTTGATAGTGTGATTCAGCCCATAGCGCTGTATGGAAGTGAGGTTTGGGGTCCACTCAGTGATCAGAGCTACACTAGATGGGACAGACATCCAACAGAAGCCCTACACACAGAATTCTGCAAAATGATCCTAAAATTACACAGGAGAACACCCAATAATGCATGTAGGGCAGAATTAGGCCGATTCCCATTGATTATAAATATACAAAAAAGATCCCTCAAATTCTGGATGCATCTTAAATCGAGTCCCACAGAATCGCTACATTTTAAAGCACTACAAACCCAAGAACTGAACCCTGAAAAGAGTCCACTCAGTCAGCTGGTTCTGAGACTTACTAACCTGACTAACTCTACTAACACTAACCAGTCTCAGACCAGCACTGCTTCTCACACAAACATCAACATAAATCAAATTATCAAACAATCTAAAAATATATATCTGGAACATTGGGATCAAGAGACTAAAACACAAAGTAAATTACAACTATATCGGACCATAAAATCAAATTATGAATTGGAAGATTATCTCCAGAGTGTCAGAAACACAAAGCAGAGACAGATCCTGACCAAGTACAGGCTCAGTGAGCACAGACTAGCCATCGAGACCGGCAGACACAGAAAGAGCTGGTTACCCAGAGAACAAAGGGTGTGTGCTCACTGTGAGACAGGAGAGATCGAGACAGAGACGCACTCCTCCTTCACTGTCATAAATACATATCAATAAGAAACCTCTACTTCAACAAACTCACCAACTTAATAAAGAACTTTACAACCATTAGTGAAACAGAACAAATAAAGATAATACTAGGAGAGGGACAGACAGCAGCACTGGCTGCGAGATACGTGTGGTGAATGTGTGTGTGTGTGTGTGTGTGTGTGTGTGTGTGTGTGTGGACGTGCCACAGCCTGAGAGACAGCAGGTGAATGCGTGTAATGTGTGTAATATGTGTATTACATCTGACCTCAAAGTGTTTCCCTGCTGTCTACCACAGTGACCCTCAGCCTGTGTGTGTTTATGTGTTAAACACTGTGGTATGAAATGTTCACATAATAAGTTCTTATTTGTTACACTGTTTATTTAAGTTTATATTGTTATAAGGTTTTTATTCTATTATTTTGATCTTTTCATTGGTATTGTATTTCTCCACATATATTTCAAGCTTTGACAATATTGTATTTTTTACAGTCATGCCAATAAAGCAATATTGAATTGAATTGAATGTAATAATTTCAGTTTCAGCTTTTTAGGCTGGAGATGGCATGGGTGTATGCAATTTTTTTTTTTTATTTATGCCTAGATGTTCTTTATGCCTATAGATCTGTAATGTCTGCCTAAAGGGAAATGTGCAAACAGGTTGAGGCCGGGGTGAGAGAGGTCCATCCCACTTCAAGTCCTGGGAGATGGTGCTTCCCAGGAACCTGAATGACTCCACTGCTGCCAGAGTGCTGTTCATGATGGTGAGTGGGGGGAGAGCAGGGGGATTCCTCCTGAAGTCCACAATCATCTCCACTGTTTTGAGCGTGTTCAGCTCCAGGTTGTTATAACTGCATCAGACAGCCAGCTGTTCATCCTCTGGTCTGTAAGCAGACTTGTCGCCATCCTGGATGACACAGATGACTGTAGTGTCATCTGTAAACTTCAGGAGTTTGACAGAGGGTTCATTAGATGTGCAGTCTTTTGTGTAGAGCAGGGATGGGCAACTTCATTCCTGCAGAGTTTAGCACCAACCCTAATCAAACACACCTGAAGAAGCTAATCAATGTCTTCAAGATCACTAGAAAGTTACAGGCGGGTGTGTTTGAATAGGTTTGGAGCTAAACTATGCAGGACACCAGCCCTCCAGGACCGAAGTTGCCCATCCCTGGTGTAGAGGGAGAAGAGCAAAGGGGAGAGAACGCAGCATTGAGGAGCTCCAGTGCTGATGGTGTGGGTGTTGGATGTGAATTATCCCATCCTCATTCTTCACTATATCTGCTGGCTTTCTGTTAGGAAGCTGGTGATCCGCTGACAGATGGAGGTGGGTACATAGAGCTGGGTCAGTTTATACAGAAAGCTCTTTTTAGGGGTGAAAGTTAAATTGTTAAACTACTTATTGCAAAGAGTGGCAATTATTTGCACCTCATAATTGTAGTACATTATAAAACAATATGCAATAACGTATTAAATGTAAATTATCAATTAAATTCAAATTATTCAATGGATGCCACATTATTTGGGACAATACAAGCCCTCCCTACACCTACCCCTATCTTTCTTAATTTTCACCTTTTCGATTATTAAAAAATAAATGTCTTTCCAATGTGATATGAGATTTGTAAAGGGCGGATTCGAATCTGGGTCAACCACGTAAAAAAAAATATTACGGCACGCGTTTAACGTCCACACCACTGCAGCTGTAATTTATTGATCGCCTTTTGTAGCGTTGACAGTGTTGGGGAGTAACTAGTTACATGTAACGGAATTACGTAATTTAATTACAAAATAAAAGTCATTGTAATTAGGTACAGTTACTAAGAAAAAATGTGTAATTACATTACAGTTATTTATGAAAATATTAAGGATTACAAAGGGGGTTACTTCTGATGTCTTTCACACACACTCCCACATACAGATTTAATTGATTTCTTTCATAAATTGTAGTAACTGCTCTAAAATATGAAAGATCAATGTTTCAGAAGTTTATAACATGCTTATCCGATAACTCTTATATTTCCTATATGGGTTTATGTATATGCTTTTTTTTTTTTTTTTTTTTTTTAAGATTAACTCTTTTTTTTCTAAGGCATTGTTAGATGCCAGTGTTTCCCATCATAGCTATGCAAAGATTTGATTTCAAAAGCAGTATCATAGCTATTAAACTATATCTTATGATTTTAAATCTGTATTTAACCTCAGAATGACTTTAAAGTAAGTCTGATTTTGTGGTGGCTGTGCTTCAAAGGGGACATCGGATGCCCATTTTCCACAAGTTGCTATGATTCTTTAGGGTCTTCTCGAAATGGTCTCAGTGGTCGTGAAAAATAACACCCTTTTTACCTCGTCAAAAACAGCTCTGTTCACAGCACCTCGTTTCGCTGCATATCTCTTTACATGCTAATGAGCTCTGCTCACCCTGCCCCTCTCTTCTGTGGAAGAGCAAAGGCGATTCGCAAATAATCATAAAAAATATAAAGTGTGAGACTGACTTCTTCTGGAGGTGCAGCTGGATCATGAACAATGGGTACTGATCCATCCTTGAGTTTTAACTTTTTAACAAAACCTGCCTTGAATTGTCCCTCATTCAGAAAACAGTCTGGAGCAAAATAATTTGCGCAGCCAGACATAAACAAGTTTAGTGAAATTGAAGTGACGTGTGGCCAAGTAATGGTGACCCATACTCGGAATTTGTGCTATGCATGTAACCCATCCAAGTGCACACACACACACACACACACACACACACACACACACTGTGAACACACACTCGGAGCAGTGGGCAGTCGTATTGCTGCGGCGCCCGGGGAGCAGTTGGGGGTTCGGTGCCTTGCTCAAGGGTCTCACCTCAGTCGTGGTATTGAAGGTGGAAGAGAGCGCTGGTTATTCACTCCAAAATCAATATGGCTTGATAATTGAGAGTGTTTAGGTTTTTGGGGATTTAAAAAATGGCCTTTTTATCACTTTAAAATTTGTATCATTGTAGAGTGGTTGTGTCCACACACTGCCAAGACACATTTATATGCAAATGAAGATATTTGGCATCCAATGTCTCCCTTAAAATTAAAATAGTATTATCTTAATTCAAAGGATTTCGAAAGTCTGACAGTAATCAGTGTTGAGTACTACTGTAAGGTTAACCCTGTCTGCTTTGCATGTTTGAAAATGATTAACAGTTGAAAACATTAGAAATTTAGAAAGGGAATCAAAAAGTAATCAGTTTCATTTCTTAAAGTAATTGAAAAGTTACACTACTTATTACCAGTGATGGGAATAACGGCGTTATAAATAAACAGTGTTACTAACGGCGTTATTTTTTCAGTAACGAGTAATCAAACGAATTACTGTTTCCCCCGTTACAACGCCGTTACCGTTACTGACAATAAAATGCGGCGTTACTATAATATAATTTATATAAAAATGTATAAAGCAAACACTGGTCTCCATGATGGTGGCATCATTTTAACCAATAAAACATCAACATCTGATCCTCTGTGATTCTCAATAACAGCAGGTGTTCATCACTAATGCACAATCATCATTTAATTAGTCACTTAATTATATCATTAACTTTAACTCTTTGAGGACTTGGGATTTGACTTGACACTTGCTTGTGATTTTGAAAGGAATGACTTGGTTCCTCTGGTGAAATCAGCTGCTGAGTTCATGGGTGGAACAAAAGTATGGCAGGACTTTTACTTTCTGACCCCTGGATCGTCCGTCTCTGGCCATAGCCGATTAAATACAGGTGAATATAACCACGACGGGTCACTAGGGTGGCTCATTTAATGTTAACGGATCGCCAGGCAGACGTACAGCAGTGACAGACAGACACATATAACGGTGTCCTGTATGGAAAGCTGACAGTTATCCATTTTCACCTGTACAAGTGAATGCTGAGCATCTGCAGCTGATGAGGCGCACTGGAGTGACGTCACCGCCCCTCTTCGACTGATTGGCTGAGGAGGAGCTGTCAATCAAGAACTAGTGAACCAATGATGAGGCTTAAACCCGCCCTGATTTACATGAAACTCTAACTGCAACATTTGGGAAAGCAAGCACAAAATGTGGAAACAAGAGCAAAGGGAAAAACAGCATAAGCACACAAAAAATAAAAATATGAGCAGAAAATGTCTGAGAGCAGAAAAAAACATGATTTTGTGCGCAAGTCAGATAATTTTGCATTGATATTTAAATATTGTGCAATATGATTTTAAATGTGTTTAAAGTTTTGATCCATGCTTATTATTTTTAAAAATGCGTTATTCATTTTTTGATTTACGCTTATTATTTTTCTATCCGTGACCATTGTTTGCTATTCTGAAAAATGTTGCTATATTGTGCAATATATTTTTACTTGCATTTTTAAATTTTGTTTTCACGCTTGTTATTTTTTTATCCGTGACTGCAATACTTTAGGCGGGAATCTGATCCCATAGTAAACTCATCTGACCGAGAGGACCTGAAAGCATGATCCTTGGACTCCTTGGAGAAGAATACTGTATGTAAACCAGGATTTTGAATCAGCTGTGAAGATTTTGTATGGAGCTGGTGAGTACATTTTTGCAAGCCCATGTCTCTGTCAGTAAGCAGACAGTGTTTTATTAAACAAATTAATAATAATGTGTGTGTGTGTGTGTGTGTGTGTGTGTGTGTGTGTGTGTGTGTGTGTGTGCGCTTCCCCCTCATGATCCAGAAGTTTTGGAAATGAAAATCTTCTACCACATGATCTTACTTGAAGTGAGTATTCATGTCTAACATTAAGACATACTAATATAAATCTATTTTTTAAAGGAATGTTCACAGTATTTTTCTTCCATGTTTTTAATTTGTTTCAATACCAGACAAAACAGGTGTCTTCTGAAATTTTTTTTTTTTTTTTTAATTTCTTTTCCCCAGCTAATCCAGCTGAGCACTGGCAATTTGGAGGAGGGCTGCTCTTTATCTGCTGTGTCTGTCACTTCTGGCCATGGACCTTTTCTTGTATGTTTTGGTTTTACTTATTACACTAATATAGCTAGAATTCAGAATTAAAATACATATGTTTGTCTACATATATTACCAGAGCTACAGTAGTGCCCAAAATTATTAGAACACTAGTATTTATACCAGTTAAAAAATGGTTTTAAGTCCGTTATTTCTATCTTTTGCTGTAGTGTTTCAGTAGGAAATATCAGTTTACATTTCCAAGCATTCATTTTGCCATTAATTGTAATGATCCAGTGAGATTTTTGTTTGCACAAGGAGTCTGACAACAGCCAGTGCTGCACACAGAGATCTGATCTCATCGTCTAAATCCAGAAGAACATGTGGCAGCGTCTCCAAGATGCTTCAAGAAACCTACCTGCAAAGCTAAAAGTTTTAGGCACTTGTGTAAAAATTCTGTAAAATGAGGATGTTGTCAAAAAATAATGCCATAAATAAATTTTCTTTATCAGTTAACTTCTATTAACTAAATTAAATCAACATTTAGTGTGACCATCCTTTGCGTTTAAAGCAGCTTTTGCTCTAGGTGCACGTGTGGTTAGTTTTTCAGGTAACTTTTCAGGTAGGTTTCTTGAAGCGTCTTGGAGACGTTGCCAGTTCTTCTGGATTTAGTCTGTCTCAGTTTGTTCTGTTTCTTCATGTCATTCCAGACAAACTGATGCTGATCAGATCAGATCTCTGTGTGCAGCACTGGCTGTCGTCAGACTCCTTGTGCAAACAAAAATCTCACTGGATCATTACAATTAATGGCAAAATGAATGTTTGGAAATGTAAACTGATATTTCCTACTGAAACACTACAGCAAAAGATAGAAATAACCGACTTAAAACCATTTTTTAGCTGCTGAAAATACTAGTGTTCTAATCATTTTGGACACCACTGTATATGGAGCCCACAGGAGTCAGTAGAATATTGTGGATTAATATAAAACTTATGTACTCATGACCTCATCATGAGAGTAACCCTAACTGATAAGATAGAAATGCAATTTTTAGCTATTCAATTCCTCCTGGGGGCTCTGAAGAAATTTTTATGAAGAATTCATTGATAATGTTATTTTACATCTGAATAATAAAATTGCTTGACAATCTTGTACATATATCGGTTTAGTATTTTTTTCAGTTTAAAAGGACTAGTTCAATTCCAGAATAAAAATTAGCTGATAATTTATTCACCCCCATGTCATCCAAGATGTTCATGTCTTTCTTTCTGTAGAAAAGAAATTAAGATTTTTGAGGAAAACATTCCAGTTGACTCCCACTGAAGTCCACTATATGGAGAAAAATCCTGGAATGTTTTCCTCAAAAACTTTAATTTATTTTTGACTGAGTAAAGAAAGACATGAACATCTTGGATGACATGGGGGTGAGTACATTATCAGGAAATATTTATTCTGGAATTGAACTTGTCCTTTAAGTTGAATATATTTAATTCAACATTTTTATGAATCTGTTCTATGTAATTGTGCTGTTTTTCTTTAAAAAAAACCTAAATTGTAAAATTTTAATTTCATATGGCATTTGTACAGACTTTGTATTTTGTCTTCTAAATAAAACTGAATTTTCCATCTTGAGCATGCTTTGACACTTTGTTGAAGATTTTTGATTGTAATGATTGGTAAAATAACAGTGTTTCTCTGTAAAACATTTAGTGCTTTCATTGTAATAATCCAGGAAAAATCTGTAAAATAAGGGTTTTACACTGTAAAAAAAGTCCCTTAAAAAAATGGCCGAATGACTGGCAGCTACGGCTGCCAAACAAAAACCATAAAATGAAAGTAAAATATCATAATTGAAAAAATAAAAATCTCTAAAATAACAGTTTTTTTTCTGTAAAACCTTTAATGAACATTTCTGTAAAATTATTGTTTTTGCACTTTATTTCAATTAAGGTATTTTATTGTCATTTTAGGGGTTTTGTTTGGCAGCTGTAGCGGCCAGTCTTTTAACCGTTTTTTTTACGATTTTTTTTTTTACAGTGCATAAAATGTTGAATACTGATATTTGAAATTATTTTAAAAAATACTGTAAATGTGAAATTAAAACCGCCAGTAGGTGGCATCAAGTCACTGTTAATAAGTGAGTCATTGCGATTGAACCGAATCATTTAAACGGTTGATTCATTCAGGAACGAAACACCGTCATGTTGCTCAGAGACGCAAAACTGCTGTGGCTGTGTTTGGAATTATTTTTGTTGGTGAAATAAATCCTGAACAAAGAATTGGTGAAAAACTGTTTAACGCAACAATTCAGTACTACATTTACATTTACATTTATGCATTTAGCAGACGCTTTTATCCAAAGCGACTTACATTGCATTCAAGTTACAGTTTTTACATTTTATCAGCTCTTGCTTTCCCTGGGAATCGAACCCATGATCTTGGCGTTGCTAGCGCCATGCTCTACTATTTGAGCTACAGGAAAGCCCTACTACATAGTTCAGAGTCTTTGTAATGTGTTTCAGCAATACATTTCTAACATTTGTAATGTGTTTAGAAACAATTCTCAGAATTCTCTTTACACGGACTTTAACTTCTTGTTTATTAAACTGTCATAAAATCACATTTGTAATCATGATGGTTTTTGGAGCAAAAAAACGGTGCTCGATCTTCATGTGATATTGTTTAACTGTATGAAATTATATAAATATATAGATTTTCTGCCCCCATATCTTGAATTTTCTGATCATTCTTCATGCATTGTAATACTGAATCATGCAGTGAAACCTAGACGACTTTACATAAAGTATACGTGCACTCTGTAGGTGTGTTTTGTTTGATTCTTGCAATATACTCGTTAAAACAACAATTACGAAATTATCGCAAAAGATATATATCGCACACCCTTATAACAAAGGCTATATCATAAATAAAGGCAGTTATTATTGTTTTTGGTATTGACTTTTTCCAAGTTACTTGTCCGATTGGGCAAGTAAATTTCTCTTTCACTTGCCCGTCCAAAATATTCACTTGTCCCAGACAAGCGTTAATGTCGAGCCCTGTGTACGTTATGTGCGAGCTCGTGTGTTGTGTGCGTGCAGTAGCAGCACATTAGTTTAGAGCGGAGATTAGCTACCTGTACAATAAACTGTTTAAAATGTGAATTCACCAAATCAATTTTGAATATCCAGATGCTACAAACAAACATGTTTGAGATATAACCTCCCGCACTTGTCCATCACCGTCATTATAACCTTCACCTTCTTTCTGATTTGAGTGATCCACATATCTGTCAAACCAGCTAATGATGTTTAATGCGTGAATTCTTGATAAAATGTAGTTATATTATGAGCTGTTGGCATTAATTGTGCTCGTAGGAGCGACTGAAAACTATGATGCTCGCTCCAGTCAAAAATCACGCCACTCACTCTGCCAGGAACAGAAGAACAAACTAAAATCTCTTCTGTCAAAATGCCCCTGTGGATATATTCTAAACACAAGTTTTTATCAAGTCTTTTTAAATTTGCGGCAACAACGTCACCAAATCTGTAGCAATGAAAATCACCAACATGCTTAAAAACTCTGTAAATAAATGTTATTGTACGTATTTTCAAATAATTTATTTAAAAAATGTATTTCACTGTCATTTCATTTTTTTTCATCAATTTAATGGATCCTTGAATTAAAGTAATTACTTTAAAAAAAAAAAGTAATGACCCCATACATTTGAATGCTACTGTAAATATCAGTCCTCATTATAAACACAAAATAATAATCAACTTCAATAGTCAGTGAAGAAAATCGGCCTATGTTTTTGATGGGGGGCGGTGAGGGACCTGAATAATGGGTAGAGGGGCGCTGGCCCAAAAAAGGTTGAGAACCACTGTTCTATAGTAACGTGCGTGCTAGTGTACGAGTCAACTAATTTTGTACACATCTGTGCGCAAGCACTGTTAATGCGGGTAACCAAACAGTTGCTGGTCCACATTGACTTTGACAGTAGGGGGAAAAAATACTGTGGAAGTCACTGTAGACCAACAACTGTTTGGTTTTCCACCTTCTTAAAAATAGCATTTATGTTTAGCAGAAGAAGGAAACTCAGGTTTAAAACAACTTTTGAGTGAGTAAATGAAGGTATAAAAATAAAACACTAGCCTATTTTAATTCTTGGGTGAATTATTCCTTTAATGTTAATAAAACACCAAACACAAAAAGAAATTTTTTTTTGAAAAGAAAAGAGTTTGGTTCCAAAACGCGATAAACAACATTTAAAAAAAAAAAATTGAGTTAACACCAACATCAGTATTGTATCTGGTCAGTATTGAAAAGTCAATTTTTAATTTTACACAAAATGCGATATCTGTCATGTTATTCTGTCATGTTTTCTCCCTCTTTTTCCAAACCGCGACAAATGCCAGTCTCCCTTCTCTGAACAACACGATATATCCGCTCAACCAATCACAGCGTGCCATTCCACGCACTGTAGACAGTAATGGTGGAGCTTTGAATGAATACACCCGGCATCCGAGTTTTCTTCATCTACTTGTACTTTGTGATCAACAAACAAACAAAAAGTTCTGCACGATAAATCGCATGTGATTGTCATGCGCATCTCGTCAGTAAAGCCGGTTCTGTGATCTTCATCACATGCTTTCAGGTGGAGCGGCATTTAATACACATAGCATAGGCTATAAGAAGATTGCCAAGACCATACAGCAGTTTAACAGGACAGGTTCCACTCAGAACAGGCCTCACCATGGTCGACCAAAGAAGTTGAGTGCACGTGCTCAGCGTCATATCCAGAGGTTGTGTTTGGGAAATAGACGTATGAGTGCTGCCAGCATTACTGCAGAGGTTGAAGGGGTGGGGGGTCAGCCTGTCAGCGCTCAGACCATACGCCGCACACTGCATCAAATTGGTCTGCATGGCTGTCGTCCCAGAGGGAAGCCTCTTCTAAAGATGATGCACAAGAAAGCCCGCAAACAGTTTGCTGAAGACAAGCAGACTAAGGACGTGGATTACTGGCAGGGGCGGACTTAACCAATAGGCGAGGTAAGCAGCCGCTTAGAGCCCCGGGGAATCAAGGGGCCCTGTCTGATATTCGCGAAACATATTTGGCAAATGCACCAGTATATTTGCGTTATGGAGAGCGTCAAATGTTCACTCACCACTCAAAATGGTGAGTTTTTGTCAGGTGCGGAGTTCTGCAAGCTTGTGAATCCTCTCATTATAACAACGTGTAGATAAGATGTAAATAAGAGATTCATTGTGCAGAGAGCTTATTAACGGAACGTCGTGAGATTGCGATGAACTGAAGCGACAGCTTTTAGTGATTATAAACGGAGCACTCTTTGCGCACATTCTAAGCTGTTTTGACTGTCTCAGAACAGATATATTCACCTCAGTAAAGCAATTATTGTGTTTCAAGTCATAATTTTATTTGTCTTGATGTTTCAAAATGACTCTCTTGAGTGCTTTTCCTATTCGCGCCAGCGCGAAATGAATGCAAATGAACTATAAACTAAAAACGCGTATAAATGCACGAATGCAATGACTGGAGATTTTCACTTAATAGATTAGATTTTCGATTTGTTTCTAGGCAAACCCTATCGTGTACCTTAAGAACACTACGGAACGAGTTGCATGGGATAATGTTTATGACATTTTAATCCTTTTTGTAAAAAGATTGAAGAAGTTTACAATTCATTAAATTGACAAGTGCAAGCATTTTTTTTAAATATAATGTCTTCTTTGGTGATCCGGGAAAAAAAGGCAGCTTAATATGGCTTTAAAATAGCATCAGGTTAACTAATTATTTAGGCTACTTAAGTTGTGAAGGGGTAATAGTTATAATAAATAATAGCTATAAAGAGAGAGAGCTAGCGAGCAAAATAAGGGTTACGCGTATAAAAGCATATAGTTATTGTGTTGGGGCCCCGTACCTGAAATTTGCTTAGGGCCCCCAAATCACTAAGTCCGCCCCTGATTACTGGAACCATGTCCTGTGGTCTGATGAGACCAAGATAAACTTATTTGGTTCAGATGGTGTCAAGCATGTGTGACGGCAACCAGGTGAGGAGTACAAAGACAAGTGTGTCTTGCCTACAGTCAAGCATGGTGGTGGGAGTGTCATGGTCTGGGGCTGCATGAGTGCTGCCGGCACTGGGGAGCTACAGTTCATTGAGGGAACCATGAATGCCAACATGTACTGTGACATACTGAAGCAGAGCATGATCCCCTCCCTTCGGAGACTGGGCCACAGGGCAATATTCCAACATGATAACGACCCCAAACACACTTCCAAGATGACCATTGCCTTGCTAAAGAAGCTGAGGGTAAAGGTGATGGACTGGCCAAGCATGTCTCCAGACCCTGTTGAGCATCTGTGGGGCATCCTCAAACGGAAGGTGGAGGAGTGCAAGGTCTCTAACATCCATCAGCTCCGTGATGTTGTCATGGAGGAGTGGAAGAGGACTCCATGCCCAAGAGGGTTAAGGCAGTGCTGGAAAATAGATATAATAAAAGATATAATAAAATATTAACAAAAATGTGAGGGGTGTGTATATGTATATGTATATGTATATGTATATGTATATGTATACACACACACACACACACACACACACACACATATTGTCAGTCCTCTGTCGTGTGTGTCTTGTGTTCCCACCCTCTTGTGTCCATATTTGGTCTTGTTCCTGTCCTTGTTAAGTGTGATTATTAGTTTATTCAGTTCAGGTGTGTGTAATTATCTGTTATTGTCATGTGTATTTAGTTCATGCCTGTTTAGTTAGTTTTGGTCTGGTCTACTTGTTACTCCCTGGTGTTCCTGTCTGTGTCCCAGCCTTGCCTTGTCTTGCCCTGTCTGTTTTGGATTTATTAAAGACTGTATTTTGAGTTCATCCTCGTCTCCTCGTTCCTCCCTGCTGTGTGCACTGTGACAAACATTACATAAATTTGATCTATATATCTAAATAAAAATAGACTATAGATATACAGTATATGATCCAAAGTAACTAGTAACTAACTACTTGAGTAGTTTTTTTATCCGATATTTTTTTACTCTTACTCAAGTAACTATTCAGACTATTACTTTTACTTTTACTTGAGTACAGTTTTTGGATACTCTACCCACCTCTGCCTATCTGCCCTAAATAGTATTGAAAATTACTAATATCACATAGAATTTAGGATGGATAGTATGCACATTGGGACTCAGGCACTGTCTCTCAGGAGTTAGTTCTGGTTGAGGCCTCCAATAAACTCCATTCTTGACTGCAAGCAAGTGATGTCAACACAATGCAGATTTTAAACCCGGAAGATGAAAATAGCACAAAAAAGCTTAAAATTAACCAATTTTCTCCAACAATTAAAATTAATGGATGCTAACATGGTCTTTTTTTGAACACAAACATCTCTGCTAAAATCTATGAAAAAGTAGTCTGGGGTTTCATGACCCTTTAAAGTAGTGCCTATTTATATATATATGAACATTTATTTGAAAAATAATGCATGCTTTATAAACAGTGAAATAAGCATATGATGGAAATTCCTGAATAGTCAACAAGCTGTTTATGGTTATCAACTAATGGAATATTAAATTTTATTCTTTACTACAACAAAGCACTTGAATGCGACAAGCTGGTAAAATGGGAAATATGAAATTAGCATTAAAAACAGCATTAAGGTCATTCCTGCGATTCGGTAATATTTCAGTCCCCCACAGTTTCTAAAGTGGTGGTTCAACAAAATGAATTGTTAGAAGCTTTTCACAAAACTTTGGGATGCCCATTATAATGAATAAAAATAATTATTGCATTTTAATATTTTTTAGCATTAAAATAATGTCTTATATCTATCTTAAACCAAGCATTTTGTCATGTCCCTGAGGCACTTCACTGAGTTTGTGCTTAGAAAATTATTAACAAAATGTGCATAGTGTCTGTGATTTTTGGCAACAATGTAAGCATTTATTTGTGCCCCTTTCTTGTAAAGAATATTTTTCTAAAAAAATGCAAAATATTTTATAAAAAAACAGACTTTAAAGTCATGTCCCTCAGTTTGAACTCAGCCCCGTCACACTAACGATTCTACTAGGGTGACCATATTTTAGTTTTCCAAAAAGAGAGGACAGCAGGGGCGGGGTTTGGGGGCGAGGACATGGGCAGGGGTTCGGCTAACAGTATGTAGCAAGGTTTTTTTGTTTTTTTTGCTTATTATGTTTTTATAATAAATAAAAAGAAAACAAGTAGATGGAATAGAAAAAAGAATAGGGTGTGCTAGTGTTAGGGGTCATTTTTAAATAAAAATAAAACAAGTCAATAGAACAGAAAAAGAATAGATAATGCTAGTGTTAGGTCATTATTTATAATAAATAAAAAGAAAATAAGTAGAAAGAATAGAGATTGCTAGAGGCTCTTTTTTCTTTATAAATAAAACAAGTAGTTAGAATAGAAATAGAATAGAGAGTGAAAATGTTAGAGGGTCAAGTTTTCTAATTAAAAAAAAACAGATAAAATTAGAATTAGCATTAGAATAGAGAGTGCTAGAGTTAGAGGGTAAAATGAAGATGAGAGAGATGTGTTTTCAGCCATTTCTTGAAAATATTAAGGACTCAGCTACTTGGATTGCTTTGGGCAGGTCATTCCACCAGGAGGGAACAGTTAATGTAAAAGTCCATGAATGTTTTATCATAGGTAGAATGCAAAATGTTTCAATCCAATCATTTCAGTCAAATGTAATTTATGCAATATTTCAAACCTTTAACCCAATCAAATTAAATTTAAAATCAACCCATGGCAACAGTTTAAAAGTATGGCGATTCTGTGGAAAAAAACGCAGACTTGGCAACCCTGCATCCAACAAGAGCTGCAGGAGTCGATTTGACGGATCACAGGTCGAGAATAATGAGAGATGACTGAGAAGACCATGCTTGAGTATTTGCTGCTCAACAGATCCTGAGCTTATTGACAAATATCTGATTTTGTAAGATGTGCTCCCTTTACACAGAGTGCGTGTGATCGCGAAGTCGAAAGTGAAAGTAAACAGCCCAATGCTTATTCAAAAATATTTAAATACACCTCATACAGATAGCGGCTCACTGATGCGCCAAAATTATATACAATATTAGACTTTTTAAAGGAGCAGACTCGAAAATCGCGGGAACGAAACACATGTTGCGGGAGCAGGCTGCATGGTCAGAAATTCAGCGGGAGCGGGACGAAGAAAACAGCCGAATCCCGGACATTTTGGGCGATTAAAAAATCCCAAAAGAGGACATGTCCGGGAAAAAGACTTATGGTCTAGATCAGGGTTCCTCAAATCTTACCCTGGAGGTCCAATCCACTGCAGAGTTTAGCTCCAACCCTGATCAAACTCACCTGTCTGTGATTTTCTAATGATCCTGAAGACATTGATTAGCATGTTCAGGTGTGTTTGATTAGGGTTACAGCTAAACTCTGCAGGAAAGTGGATCTCGAGGTCCAGATTTGAGGAGCCCTGGTCTAGATTCTATGCCCATAATAAATTAGACTCTCATATGTGACATCATTTACCAGAAATAACATCATTCAGGTATCTTTTATAGTGGGGCAGAAAATAGTTATTAGTATCCTGCTTTTTCTTCATATTTTTGAGGCATGTTATGGTACTAAATGAGGAGCAGTGGCCATTTTGAGTGAAAAACCACAACACCGTCACAAATATATGTATTTTTCGGGATGCGCCGAGGGAAAGCGAGTAAATACAGGACCAGTACTGCCGATACCGATACCAACACTTGTCATTTAAAAAAACATACATTTAAATGACCAACAACAATTTTAAAAAAAATTAACAGTAGCCTACTAATGTTGATGTGACTAATATTATATTCAACTTAAAGCTACGTGGATATTATTTGCCTTTCTAAAAGGACTTTGCAGCAGCGATGTTTGCGTTCAAGATGTGAAAAGAGCGGAATATACACCCACAGACATGTCTACACGTTGTTGGATGCATTAAACCAGTGGTTCTCAACCGGGGGGGGGGCGAGTAGGCTACAGGATGGGAGGGAAAAAAAACTGAAAAAAAAAAAAATTGCAAATTTTTTTTTATCACTAAACTACTGTCATAAAAAGTTATAGTTTTGTATATACATAACTCCTGAATAAAAATTCAAATGTGTTTGGACTGATTTAAAAAAAAGAGTTTTGAACAAATTTGATTGGTTTGTCGATAGTGAGCGCAAATGCAGGTGATAAGCGGTTTTATTAAGCGAGTCATTGAGTCGTTCATTCAAACGATTCGTTCAAACGGCCGATTCATCAAGAATGAGACAGATGTTTGTGCATGGGTCATTGAATCTTTGACTCAACCGATTCGTTCAAAACACTGAATCATTCAAAACACGATTGAGTGTTGCTGTGAGATGCGCTATGCCGTGATCTTTTAGATTCATCGGATCTATTTTCGCTGCTAAAATAAACCAAAACAGTCATTATTTCGTCTAAAATGTAAGTGACTTAATATTATTAACTTGTTTGTTGAACTGTCATATGAAATCAGTGTCACATTTTCAATCGTGAGGTGATGGTGAATTAAGTGATGGTCAATTGTCAGCTCTCTTGGTCGTCAGGTCGTGTGATGTATGTTGCTGAACTGTATTCAAATGTTATAAATATAAAAACACCACATTTTGAAATTTAACTGCAGTATGTCAATTTAGTTTATTTGTGTGTGCTGCGCTCACAGACTTTAGAAAACGGCGCTCATTTGTTTGATTTCTCCTCGAGAAACTGCGCAAGCCTCAAAAGTTTAAGGTCCTTGCACCCTGACCAAGTCCGAAACTGTCATATTCGTTTTTTCATATTCGTCATTTGGTGGCTCTCAATTGTCAAAAACACCCCTCAAAATATTTGCTACGGATGCGATAAATCCTGTAAATTTAGCAGTTAATAACAGAAAACGGAATGAAAATAAGTAAAAAACAAACAAAAATTACAGTGGCATTCACATATAAACATTTATTATAAACGCCCAGACTAAATATTTAAAGCAAAACTGAAACTAGCGGCGTGGTAGTTACGGTGCCCTGAGCAGGAGGCAACATGGCATTTCTTCTCCTGGAAAGTGGGTTGTTGTCCCCCTCCGTACAGATCACGTTCCGGTAGAATCCCCCTCGGTCGAAATCGCGATCGCGTTATACTGTTTCAGCTATTAAAATAGTTCAGTTTTGTATGTAATGGCGAATTTTAGAAATTTCGTTTCGTTTTTTCATTAAGTTAATTTAGAAAAACGTTTGGAGCATTTTTTTGTTCGTTAGATAAGTTTATTCTTTCTTAAAATAACGACCAAGCAGCAGCGGCAGACCAGCAGGCTGATCATAGCATGTTTGATCAGTTTAGCCTTCTCAAATCATCACGACTTGCCTAAAATACGATCTCTAGATATACTAAAACAGTTCAAGCATATAACAATTTTTAAACGTTAAACCTAGATAAATGTGCGCCGCATCCAGTAGTTTGTGCGGAGATCGAAGTTAAAGCGCAGGACGTGGAGGCGCCAGCGCAATCAATTGCATTTTTTTCAATGAAAACAACTTACGCCGTAATTTATGCTCATAAAGGTAAGAGTAATACATCATTCAGAATTGTAAAGGGTCTACTTTTATTTGTGTGCACTCACAATATTAAAAAAACTTGTTATAAAATAAATAAAACAATGATGCGCCGTCTCGTCTTGAACAGGAGCGCTTCACAAAAATGAACCGAAAGTCAGCGAATACATGCCTCACAGACATGATAAATATATCTATAGAAAGCTTTAAATTACCACTTAACGAAATAAATCAAATCGATAACAAAAACTCTTTCATTATAATCAGTGAAGATTATACTTCTCTCTAATGAGGAGAGAGTCAGGATCATCATCTTGACACAGAAAACACTAGTTTATTAGTAAATAATTCAGATATCTCCTTACTATTTCCCTCGGACACATTCATGGTAATTACGTTTGCTGGGGCTTTGCAGCAAGCTTCAGCGTATTGCGTGTATTTGAAGCTGAACTCTTCATCTGAGCTGACGGCGCGCGCGCTGCTGCTGCGGGACTCTAAACACCGTCGAGCCGCTCTTCACAGTCACGGCTCGGTCTCGTGTTGTTTCCACCAGCGCGGTGATTTTTTTCATCACTAATTGATGGATGTCTAAAATATAAAAATAAAGAGAAGCCTAAAACAGGCCCGGCCCGCGTCTGAACTATGCCGTGAAAATTGGCCCGATCGAAGCCCAGGGAATGCAGGGCTCTAGCGTCCCCCTCGGTAGAAATCACGTTTCCCCCTGACATCGCATCAAATTAACTATTTTGGACCAACTGCCTCACGGGCCGGATGAAATCTCCCGGCGGGCCGGATGTGTAGTTTGCCCACCTCTGCTTTAGCTCCTGCCCTCTTTCGTCATTCTGGGCAGCATCGATGCAGGAATATCCTGAACTCTGTGACATCTTGAAGATTCTCCTTCCTTTCGCGTCGACATATTTGTGTGAGGCAGGATTCTCAAAAATGACTGCACTCAAAACGAAATACCGCAATCGTGCACAAATCGAGGATGATTTGAGGCTATGTTTATCAAACATTGAGCCAAGAATTGAAGATCTTTGCAAGGCAAAGCAGGCTCAGGTCTCACATTAACATCACCTACCTGCAAGCTTCTGTAAAAAATGCAGATGATGCCTACTATTAGGCCTAGTAATAATAACAATAATAAAGCATAAATTAATATCAGAGGTCTGGTGCCAATTCCCAATTATAGCAATAGCCTAGTAATGATAATAGGCCTATACTGATGATAATAATAATAATAACAACAACAACAACAATAAAGCATGTAACCTCATATAATTATATAGCAATAGCCTAGTAATGATGATAGGCCTACTACTACTCATAATAATAATAATAATAATGTCTGCAAGCTCACATTAGAAGTCTGTGCTAATACCAATTATAACAATAGCCTAGTAATGATAATAGGCCTACCTACCGCTACTGATGATAATAATAATAATAATAATAATGTGGGCCTAAAAATAATAGCCTAGGGCTATCTATCTATCTATCTATCTATGCAAGGTGGTGTGGGTGGTGTGTGTGTGTGGGGGGCAACTGCAATGAACCAGCTTTGGGGGGGCCCAGCTTGCAAAAGGTTGAGAACCTCTGTATTAAACAATGTATTTAGTGTATAGGAGAAAAAATTAACCTAAAATGTCGATCTTATCAGGCTAGTTTCGATCCGATACCAATACCAACATTAGTATCGATACTATCGATGATCGATACGCCCACCCCTAGAACACACCCTGTAGTTTCGAAACAGCTGAGCCATCAAACATCACTTCCGCAGGACTGAAGCTCTACTTCCTGTGTGGTCTACACGAGCAGACGCGAAAGAACGCTGTGTTCAAACACAGAGCAGCAGCGCGATGCTCGGAACATGACGGCGCTCCGCTGCTTCAGCGTCTGTTCTCTGCTTCTGCTGAACGCGTCCGCGGGTGAGTTAATAATCTGACAGCGCCATGTGTGTCTCTGTACCGACACGCCTCGCTCTGTTTACATCACAACTAGTTTCAGTCCTTGTTTGGTGCTTCATCTGTGTTTCATTTCAGTAGCTTTAACTTTGCGACTACTATGTTCTTTATCCATCTTTCTTCTAAAGATAGTTTTTTTAGTTATCAAAAGACATACAGTGGGGGCAGATGAAGTGGGGGGCGGGGGTTAAAGTAGTCCCCAAAG
The DNA here is from genome assembly GCF_012432095.1 of Onychostoma macrolepis. NCBI lineage: Eukaryota > Metazoa > Chordata > Actinopteri > Cypriniformes > Cyprinidae > Onychostoma > Onychostoma macrolepis. The sequence continues at coordinate 37,029,115 of NC_081163.1, forward strand.
TAGCACAATGACCATATCCCACATATGAAAACTCAAAGGATGGTTATTCCATACCTAAAATTAGGGGTGTGCGATATATATCGTCTGCGATAATATCGTAATTGTTGTTTTAACGATGTGCAATTTGACATTATCCAGTATTTTCCAAAAACCAAACAAAACACCTACAGAGTGCACGCTTACATCACGTGATGAAGTCTAGACTAGTGCGCATGCGCATTAAGAGTGTGTTCCTTCACTGCATGATTCAGTCTAATAAAATGCATTAAGAATGATCACAAAATTCAAGATATGCGGCAGAAAATGTATGTATGTATTTTTTTTCCATATGGTTAAAATCATATGAAGAGTTCCGTTTTTTCCTTCAAAAAGAAGCATGATTACAAATGTGATATTGATTTTATACAACAGTTTAATAAGCCAGTTAACCATGGGCGGCGCTAGGGAGGGGCTAGCAGGTGCTCCAGCACCCCCAAGAAAAACCAAAGCACCCCCATAGAAAATGAAATAAAATAGAAACATTTGACTCATGCATAACTACTGCAATGCAATAGGCTACAACGTGACGTGATTTGCAGTGGCACGTAATGTCAGCATTTTATTTTAAAAATGGATCGGTTCAGTTGTGCCAAGTGGGCCTGCCCCCGACTAAAGATTAAACATTTGAGTTTTCCCTCTTTTCCTCGCTTTCATTCAGTTTTAAATAGCTTGTAAAAGCTCCTGCACATTTTACTTTCACTTTTAAATTAGCTGTAAATTCGGCATCAATTGCTTGAATTCAATTCAAGCAACAACAAAATACAACTTAGAACATAACTTTTATTAACAAAACGAATAAAAATACACCATGCTATATACCTAATATAAAATAACAAATAACTTACCAATTTTAAATAGGTATACAAAAGTGAAAATCAGTAAAGACTGAGTAACAAATAATAATAAAACGTAGAATTAGCAAAACTATTAAGAAAGTTTGGAGGTGCAGACTACCTTGATGTAAAAATAAATAAATAAATAAAAAATAAAAATCACAGTTTAAATAAAATACAAATCAGCAAATACTGTGGAACCAAATAAATGAGAAACGAATGTTAAAAAAACAACAACTTCCAATGTCACCTTAGGCTAAATGGCAGGTCAACAGGCTTCCAAAATCCAAAATATTTTTAAAACAGGCGCTTTTACATTTCGTTTTGAAACTCTTCTGCCGTCGTCTTGTCTGTCTCACCTCACTGTTCTTGACAGTCAGCTCGACTCACTCTCCTCACGTGATAAATTAAATCTGATCTGTGACGCGCGACTGTCGTTCGTTCGGTGTGCTGCATTGAGCAGTTCTAATTGTTGTGTCTGTTCTCTAAACTGAAACTAAAGTCCAAAAGGTGTTGGTCCGGTCTTACAGACCCCGCGAGTCTGTAAAACTAAAACTTTTATTAGTATTAAAAAAAAAAATCAAAATGACGGTGCAGAGAAGTTTTGTATTTTTTTTGTTGTTTTTGTGTGTGTGTGTGTGTGTTTTTTAATAGGTTTTCAAGATTTCTGCAAATGTATTTATGTCTGTGAACTGGTTCATTGTTGTGAGCGCTCCATTCACAGAGACTGCATGAGATGACAGAAAGCACATCCAAAAATGACAGGAGTATCTCAAGCTCATTCCTCAGGAAAAAATAAATAAATAAATAAAACTATTGCGCGAACAGTAGGCTAAGCGCGATAATACTCCCACTCCTTATAAACAGTTGAAATGCGCCTATATAGCGATTTTATTATTCATATAAAAAAATAATAATAACAACAACATGTTTTGGTCATATTCACTATTAATTGCCCAGCTCCCCCTGTCATTGATCTAGCACCCCCTCAGCACCTGCGTTCAAAATTGTCTGGCGACGCCCCTGCAGTTAATATTAAGAGACTTATGTTTTAGACACCATATTTCCTGTTTTTGTTCCATTTCGCCAACAAAAAATCATTCCAAACAGCCACAGCACTGTTTTGTGTCTCTGAGCAACAGGATGATGGTGTTTAGTTCCTGAATGAATCAACCGTTAAATGATTCGGTTCAGTCACAATGACTCACTTGTTAACAGTGACTCGCTGCCACCTGCTGGCGGTTTTAATTTCACATTTAAAGTATCTTTTCATTTTAAAATAATTTCAAATATCAGTATTCAATGTTTTATGTTTAAAATATCAAAACATTATGCATTTGTAACTGCAGGTTAAAGCACTCCATGTCCCTCTGAGCTGCATTAAACAGTGTGTAAATGCATCTTAATGTCACTTCAGGTGCAACTTCTGCAAACATTAATTTTGTTGATACTGGTTTAATTTGTTTGGTAACAGCCTAAATGTCTTATTATGCTAATTGACTGATTAAATATAACAATTTGTTTCAAAAGATGCACACTTTTAGGGAACAAAATGGCTTTATTAAAAGTAAAATTGCCCATAAAAGGTAAAAATCAATTTAAACTTATATGAAAAGATGAATTTCTATCAATTATGTGAACTGACCACACAGAATATGAAGAATATCAAAAACTGCAGCTGTCTACGGTAGTCAGATATCAGCACAATAACACACTCTGCAAAATATCATCTAATTATCGTTATCGAAAAAATCCCCAAAAATAGAGAGATCTTTTTTTTTCAATTTCTAAAAGTATATTTTACAGTCACATGTATGCAGATTGATCATAAACCGCTAAAAGGATTCCTATCAGTGGCCATCCTTCACAAAACCTAACATCTACCACAGTTTATCAGAACGTTTCAATTCAAGCATTTCAGTCAAATGTAATTCATGCAATATTTCAAACTTTAACCCACGAGAAAATCAACCCTCCGTAACAGTTTAAAATCAGCCCAATTTCATGCAAAACTGTGGATTTGGCAATCCTGCAACGGTGACTGATTTCCTTCATTCTAGCAGCGCCCGCCTGTGACTAAACGAACCCGGGCGAAGGCAGCTGACTACACTGAGTGTGGACCTGCCCTGTAGAGATCGGCCCATAGAGAAAGAGCTGTCTGTCACTCAGAAGTGTTCTGTAGAGTCGGCACGGCTCTGTCACATTATCACCGATGCTGAGACTGAGCCGGCAGTGCCGCATTTCTGCTGGAATCGGCCCGAATGTGCTTGCTATCTGGGGAGCCTGCTGCTTTTAGATTATGGGAGGCACTTCCGGTTTGGGGAATTTCCACTCAAAAAGACCAAAACAAATCATTTCAGTTTGACGTTCAGACGTCAGGAGAATGATGAAAGGCTCTGTGTTTTAATGTGACGTGCTGTAACAGTAATGCCTGTGGCACGAGCTCTTCTCAGTCGCTGTGTCTTTTCATCTGGATTGTTTTCACTTCTGATCCCTATTAGCAGTGTTTACTGGAATGTTTGTAAAGCAGGTGCAGGGCTCGCAAAATTTCTAAATCACTGGTAGTTATTCTGGCAGGCACTCTTAAGGTTTTGGTAAACCGAAATAATTGTGACTAGCCCACATAAAAAGACCATTGATATATAAATACGTGGGTGTGCTGTCTCTGTGTGTCTGGCAGGATTTGGAGATCTGAGGCGTCCTGAGAATGTCAGCATGGACTCGCTCAACACCCGTTATGTGCTGCGGTGGGACTGGCCTCACGAGACCGCCGCCAACCAGACCGTCACCTTCACTGCGCAGTATATACAGTAAGAGCCTTCGTCTGCGTTTGCTTCATGCACGTGACCCGTGTGTCCATGCTTATTTGGGTTTGTGACTGAATCAGCTGTTAAAGTGAAGAAAAAATACAGCTAATAGTTTGTACAGGTCATGAGACATCACACACTCTGTAATAGTTTGAGGTCGAGCACATGATCACAGTCTAATGTGTGACACAACATCGCTGCTGCTCATAGACGTGTCTCTGATCGTGGAAATACTTCTTAACGTCAGGTTTATTTTTCATCTCAAAATACTAAGGAAAATATCTGCTAAATTATATTTAGCATAAAGAAAATTAGGTCTACACATTTTTGGAATGTCAAGAGTCTTTTCCTCACAGTTTCTGATTATAGCATTTTGTCCAGATGTTTTGTTTTTATTCTCACTTTTACTGTAATGCAGAAATGAGTGAAGGAAAATCAGCATAAATTAAAGACAGTACAACAAATACTACCAAGAGCATTATTGTTACAGTAATCTATATCACTTTTGCATTACAGCTGTCAAAGGAGACGCAAAGGGCCCGTCTTCAGACAGCCACATATTCACCCTAGTCTATACAAAGCACACATGCATACGCAAAACCTCATGCTGACAGATGTAAATAATCATATAGTTATAAATTATATGACTAATTAGTGTACCTTAACGTATATTAGGGATGTAGGCTGGGGCTTGGCAAAAACAGAAGCTAGTAAACCTTGGGATGTCCGAAAGAGGGGTGACATTTTAATGCCTCAGTGAACTCTAAATAAGAGATGTTCAGTTGTTTCCCTGAGACACTCATCTGTCCAGGATCAGATGACCAACTGACCTGGAGCCCCACACAACCACATCTAGCACATCTCCTTTATCTGACAGACTCCTTTCAGTGTCTGCTGATGAGATGAATCAGGTGTGTTTGATGGAGACAGCACTGGGGCTCCAGGAACAGGCTCGGGAAGCACTGCTTTACTGACAGATCAAGTGCACTCATGTCGTCCTTTCCTCCAACAGCTGGTTTCGGACACAGAAGAAGAATTATGAAAAGTACTGGAAATCAGTGTGTGTCAATGTTTTGGAGCATCACTGTGATTTGACTGGAGCTGATCTGCATTACCAAGGCGTATTTCTGCTGCGTGTGCAGGCCAACACGTCACAGCAGACCTCCGGCTGGGTCCAGATCAGATTCTGTCCTGATAAACATGGTGAGCTGTCTGTCTGTTAGTAGTCTGTCTGTCTCTCTGTCTCTGTCAGTACTCAATTCAGTTCAACTGTATTGATACTTGGATACAAATTGCCAAAGCATTGTACATAACAGAATAAAAACAAGACAAATATACATCCATATATATTTATATAAGCATTAATGTTACTACTAATGCAGATGTGTTCACTCTTTACTTCTTAGTTTATGGCATTTATAAATATGTTGTGCTACCAAAGAGGAAGTAGGTCCTTTACCAAGTAATATTCCTAGTTTGTCATTTTCATGGAGTGACTGGAACTCAGGAATAATCTGATCTACGTTCGTTACAGATTCGCTCTTCTTTAGGTAACCACGTCTTTTTATGTCGTCCTCTTTCTATGGCCAGCTGGTGGTCACTCAGTCTGTACTTCGTCAGTAAATGACTGTTAGTTATATTCCTGACCGAGACCAGATAGTCAGCCAGACTGTACTCTCTGTTGAGTTTCAGATAACATTGGAGACGACTTTGGTCTTTGGTTTGTTCTTTCCAATTTTGTTTTGTTTGTTCTTTTTACTCTCTCTGTCAGTAGTCTATCTGCAGGGCTTAAAGTTCTCCGGCACCGTGCCAGTGTTCTGACGATCTGTCCTACCCGCTCAGGATGTGCTACCAGTAGTTCAAGCTGTTGTGCAAATCTAACGACATGAGCTTCTTTATCAGAATGAACTACTATCTTAATAAATGATAATAAATGGAGAAACAGAGGTAGCACAACTTGTCATCAGAATGAACTACAAACCTAATGGTACCTTAAGGTACAATAATGAGAATATTTTGTCAGACAAACATAACATTTTATTATCACAAGATAATTCATTTTAATTCATTAATTCGTTTTAATTGAGCATTTAATGCTCGAAAAGTGTAAGCATAGTATATTATGGGAAAAAAATAATTAAAATCTGTACACAATAATATACACTACATATATATGTACTACTGTGTTTTTGATTTTTTTTTTTACCCCTTTTGCTTTAGTGTGCCAGTGTAATTATAATTATTACAATAAATGGAAAAATGATTGTTGGGAAATGTAAACTGGTATTTTCTACTGGCACACTAAAGCAAAAGATAAAAATAGCCATCTTGAAAATAATTAAACGACACTAGATTATGATTTGCAATGGCTGCAATTGTATTCTGTTGGAAAATCCTCCGTAGTCACGACACCAGGGATGCAAGTTAGGTGTTCCCACCTTGAACACAAATTGCACTGCACCTATAAAGAGTCAAGTGACTTAATTAAATCAACAATACATCAAGTATGTTAAAGTTTGTCTTGTGAACATAGTGTGAATCTACATGTTATTTACCATGGTAAAGCTGTCAGAAATATTTTCTGGGTTTGTCTTGTTGCAAGCTGTGCAGATGTAAGAGATATCACCTTGTGGAATAAATGGGTATTTATCAAAAAGTACTTTATCAATATGTTTCACCTTATCATTAAATTGTGTCTCGGTATGGAATCCTGATAATAAAGGGTATTAGCAATGCAGAGTGTATGCTGTTGAAACACAAAAGAACCTCAACAGACCATCATACCAGTCTCCAGCTATGACTTTATAATGCAAAAGTAAATTTGATTACAAATAAAAAATAAAACTTGCCACCATATTCAATTATTGCGCATGCTATACATAATCTGGCCCTTTCTACAGCTTGTGTATCTGTGTGGATGTTCAGAGCTCCGCCTGTGCTTAAGTAATCCTCTGCAAACTAGCAAATCAAGTTATGAAAGAACATTATTATACACAACAAACAAAATCTTCACTGAAGATAAATACTTTTGTTTCCCTACTTTTAAAATCAAGACTCTACAGCTGCTCCCATCTTTCTGCAGCTCATGATGTAAACTATGTGTAGCCCAACTTGCATGCATCTCATTGTGGCATCGCATCTTTAGGAAATTTCTTTAAAAAATAAATAAAACATTAATAAACTTACAAGCATACATCACATTTGGTGAGAGCATAGGTAAATTATAATAAACTCTAATACGCTCTAATTATTATACACTGCTTATAAAAAGCCAATCTTTTCAATGTTGATGTTTTGTTTTATTTTGTTTCTCTGCAACAGTTAAAGATGCACTGCCCAATATGAAAGTGATCTACTTAAAGCTACCAGCATGGATATAAAATAAAACTCAGTTAATTTACTACATGACTAACAGTAATTTGCTTTCTTATCGGTGCACCAAGCCTCTCTGTATTTCCCAGTAAAACAACCATGAATTTACTTGTGCAAGCACTGACCTCCAGTTCCTATGTAGCCTCCTTTTATAAGAATCTTTGTGTCCTTGAGGATCTGCAATTATAATCTTTCTTTCTGAAAACTTAATAATCTGAAACAAATATATGGCATGTAAATGTAAACATTGCATACATATTCAAATACAACAGCTATAAGAAGTATACAGCCCTGTTAAAATAGCCAGTTTTGATGTAAAAAATAAGTCAAAGTCAATTATCATTTTTAATAAGTTGCCTATTATCCTGAATTTTACTAGTATATTGGCTGTTTATTTGTACTTATAAGGTCATATTAATGCCTTACATCCCCTAATCCTACCCCATACCTACACCAAAACACTACAACAACTACCTAACATGGTATTAATTTCCCATACTAAAGTATTACAAAATATACTGTATACGTTCAATACAGTTCTCAGTGGATAAATGTGTCTGCCAAATGAATAAATGTAAATGTAATCAGTATTACAAAGACAAACTGAAATGTAATAATTGCATGCAGTCTGTTATTTAGAACGGGGTCCCCAAAGTCGGTCCTGGTGGGCCGGTGTCCTGCAGAGATTAGTTCCAACCCTAATCAACACACCTGAACCAGCTAATCAAGCCCTTACTAGGCAGGCTAGAAACTTCCAGGCAAGTTGGAGCTAAACTCTGCAGGACACCGACCCTCCAGGACCGACTTTGGGGACCCCTGATTTAGAACAAGAAAGTCTTACCACAAGAATCCAATGCACCCCGGTGTTGAATGGACATAACCAGATATCATAATTTGGGATGGCCATCTAAAGACATTTGAAGTCACTAAATGTATGGATTTATCACCTTGCGTACAACTCCAAATCGACCTCCAAACAGTGCAGTAGACACCACAGAGGACAGAAGAAATACTTTGGCCTGTATAAAATATACACACATTTTTACCTCAAAATCACTAAATAAATATTTCCCAAACAATATATTACAGAAATGAAGTATTAAAACACATTTCTTCTAATAATTACCTTCATTTTCTTTTTAAGTATATGTAGGTAACTATCGATTACCTGTTTGAGAAAGCAGACACAATTTGTCACAATTTCAAAACATTATGTGCAAAGCAATCTTTGTTCCTAACTTCCTACCTCATCTGATAGCCAGTTACTCCCTTGCAAAGTTTTCAAGGAAGAGTTGTCCAATTTGTATGGCCCCACCACAGCTTCAACTCTATCAACAGCATTGTCTGACCAGATCTGCTGAACTAATAAAAATAAAAACATATCTAAAACCTTGACATAATTACACTCATAATATGAACAGTTCTTCCATATCTTTTTAGCAGGGCAGGAAGAATAGGTTTCAATGCACCCGCTTGGCAGTTTTTTGGAACCTGTTTTTTTTTTTTTGGAACCCTAATGGTGTTTAGTTCATTTTTGATGTTGCCGAGGTCAACTAACGTCCCATGGGGTTCGTTTGGCAGCCATCTTGAAATGTCATCGTGAGTGGCGAAAAACACAAATTTTCATAACTGCTGTCCTGAACCATACAACAAAGACAAATGAACCCACTTTTTCATATAATTGTGACACCAGAAAAAATATAAAATGTTTCATGCCTGGTGTCAGAATTATATCAAAAAGTGGTTAATTTGTCTTTGTATGTTGTATGGTTCAGGAGTTATGAAAGTCTGTGTTTTTCACCACTCGCGATGACATAATTTCAAAATGGCTGCCAAACATACCCCATGGGACGTTAGGTTACAAAAAACTGCCAAGCGGGTGCATGGAAACCTATTCTTCCTGCCCTACTATTTGACTTCCTTGTACTACAATACATCTTTACAATACCTCTCTCCTCAGGGTTCTTAGCTACAGCTGCACTGTTTCTTGTTTTTATGCTGCTCTTCTTTCCCCTCTCTTTTTTCCCATCAGAAGTAATGGTGTGCTTTTCTTTCCTACTTTCTGTTGTCTTGTTGTCTTTTCTTTTCCTCTCTCTCTCCCTGTCTGAGGTAACCTTTCTTCTTTTTTCAAAGCTTGACCTCCCTGCAATTCCAACTTCTCTTCCAGTACCTGTTCAACTTCTAACTTGATGTGTTCTTTCACAGTTTGTGACTGTTCTCCTTCAAATTCGCTGCACTTCTCTTCCAGTCTCCCTTGTTCAACTTTTATCTTGACAACGTGTTCTTTCACGGTTTGTGACTGTTCTCTTTCCAATTCGCTAATGTTCTCTTCCAGTGTCCCCTGATCAACATCCAGCTTAAGTTGGCCAGTCACTGTCTGCTGCTGTTCAGCTGCTTCTTTTGTGTCCCCATTTTCCTGTCCTTCCTTGTACGGCTTTAAATGGTTTATGTTGTAGGTGGTTTTCAAAATTTGCCCTTCCTGATTTTTTTAGAACAACTGCCTTGCCTGTGACATTGCAAATGGTGTAAGGCCCAGAAAAGTCTGGTTGGAGCCTACCCCCCTTCCGTCCTATTTTTCGTGCATTGAACAGTAAAACCTTGTCACCAACATTGAAGGTGATGTTTTTGTGGGTTTTTTTGTATGCATTTTAAATAGGCTTCCTGTTGCTTTGTACATTTGCACTTGCCTTCTCTTTCACAAATTCTGTTTGTTCTGCTCTTGTTTCAACAAATTCTTCATATGTGTGGGGGAGAACAATTTGTGAAAGCTAAAATGTAGAATAATTTTCATGTTAGACCACTCAACACTGTAAATTGTTTCTAAAATTTCTAAAAAAATTTAAATAGGGTTTGTGGTTGCTATTTTAGGGGGTAACGCGATATAGTAATGCATTACTTTTAAAAGTAACTTTCCCCAACACTGGCTATGATTGGCCTATTATGCTGTTCACACATTAAATCCTGACTCTGTGAGCATTCTGCATAAACAAATTGGTCTAAAACAGTGGTTCTCAAACTAGGGGGCCCCCAAAATGGATCCATGGGGGCCACGTTTCAAGCTGATGTAAATGCATAGACTGACTAAAAAGTAAGAATAGTATTAGCCTAAATGGTCAATCTAAAGACAAAAATCACACTTGCCAGCAATTCCTCTGGTACTTCAGATGGAAATCTTGCTTCTCTTCCATAAATCAAGAAGAAGGGACTGTATTTAGTAGCTGTGTGGATTTTTGAACGCAACGAAAACAAAACTGCATCAAGAAAAACATCCCAATTATCCTGATGTTTATTGACCAGTTTTCTGAGGGCCCTAAAATGGATTGTAAAAAAAAATTATTAATTGTATAACACATGAGCCAGCAGCCATATCACCCTGCAGCCCAAGACTGGTTGCCCACTGAAGCTAAGCAGGGTTGAGCTGGTCAGTAGCTGGATGGGAGACTCCTGGGAAAACTAGGTAGCTGTTGGAAGAGGTGTTAGTGAGGCCAGCAGGGGATGCTCACCCTGCAGTCTGTGTGGGTCCTAACGCCCCAGTATAGTGACGGGGACACTATACTGTAAAAAGCACTGTCCTTCGGATGAGACGTTAAAAACCGAGGTCCTGACTCTCTGTGGTCATTAAAAATCCCAGGATGTCCTTCGAAAAGAGTAGAGGTGTAACCCCGGCATCCTGGCCAAAAATTTCCCCATTGGCCTCTGACCATCATGGCCTCCTAATCATCCCCATTCACTGATTGGCTTCATCACGGTCTCCTCTCAACCAGTAAGCTGGTGTGTGGTGGGCGTTCTGGCGCAATATGGCTGCCGTCGCATCATCCAGGTGGATGCTGCACACTGGTGGTGGTTGAGGAGATGCCCCCATTTCATGTAAAGCGCTTTGAGTACCCAGAAAAGCGATATATAAATGTAACTAATTATTATTACTACATGACATGAAATAAAATATTTAATCCTCAGGTATAATCCTCTTGTTATCCTCTTGCACAGACCTCCACATGTTAGCCAATGGTTCCCTTAGAAAGGGGTTTTGATTAGGCCAGGACTAGGCCTTTGTTAAATAATGAAATGCAAGTAGTTTTTTTACAAACATATCTTACGAAAACAATTGGTCTCCTTCAACAGGTTCCGTATCGCAGCTATATAATCGTATCGCAGCTATATAATCCATGGTTTATATGGAGTGTGTGATTGTGCGATAGTTCTCAGGTGTGAGCGTGTGATCAGTGCAATCAGCTGTGTGTGTTGTCAGTGCAATGGATGATGGGAAATGTAGTCTGGTGAAGTGCAACAGTAGTGTGGTGCAAGAGACCATGTGATGAGTGAGTGACCTCTGGTGGTGAGTGAACGGAAGTTCATAGACCGGGTTCATGACAATATGTTACTTAAGTTAACAGGTTTTTATGCAATCGGCCTATAGTCCTACCTTACCTTTTTATGTTGTCATTTGTCTTTTCATCCAACCCATTGGTTTGGGGATGGTAGGCAGCTGTCACGCTCCTTTTTATGTATAGTAGGTCACAAAGGCACCTGTTTATCTAAGAAAGAATATAAGAATTTTGCATTTAATCATGTGGGTAGGTCACTTATATGCAAAGAGAATTAGGCATTATAATAGTTGTTATATATTGATTCACCTCATTAACGAACTCTCTGCCTTGATCAGACAAAATCCTGACTGGGCAACCATGTCTGTAAATAACAGAACACAGGTGCCTTGAAACTTCTACAGCTGATTTGGACTTCAAGGGGAAAGCTTCCACCCACTTTGAGAAATAATCAGTTATTGTCAAAATGTACACATGCCCATCAACTGTCTTTGGCAGTGGTCCAGTCAAATCAATCCCCTGCAATTCCCAGACTGAGGAGACCTAAAAAAAGAACGGCAAGCAGTCTAATAAAAATTATAATAAAAATAATAAGTTTGCAGATTAGAATACATTATGCTTAAAATTAGCAATTTGAAAGCAGAAATACCTGAATACTTTCCAGTGTGCTCTCTAGTATAAGAGGTTTTCCCACCCTTTGACACTGGTCACATTCACTCACCTAGACAATATGACAAATAATGCCCATAAACATTAAGTACAAGCTATAACAATAAACCATATTTATTTGTCATCCAAAAATTTAACTAATCTTGACAATAACTCATCAACGTATAATTGATTACCTTATAAACACAATGCACCAATGCAACACATTAGACAATTATGCCATATGGACAAAAGTATTGAGACACCCCCTTTTATTGAACACGTTTGACTACTTTTGTCATTGCCAAGAGCAACAATATACATATTACAAGTAAATAACCTTCTCCAAGTATTAAAAAGAAAAAAATGAATGGCATATTAATTAATGGCATATTAATATATAATTAATTACCCATTTCTCAACGTCGACAGTCATCCCGGACCAATAATACCTGGCACACAAGGCATTGCGAGTTTTAAATACCCCACTGTGGCCTCCCAAAGGGATGCTGTGGAATTCATCGAACAATGCCCTGCATTCGTCCTTGGTTTTAACCGCCTTCCTTCTCCCATAATACAGCAAACCATCTGTAACATTGACTAAATTTACTAAATATGTAATATAAATTAACCTTAGAGACTTTTTGCAAAACACTGCCTTTACACTAACCTGTGACTCTGAACTTTGAGTATCGCCTCAAGTTTTGACGTTCCATTTTATTACATTGTGTTGGGTACACATTTGTAGTGAGGAAAGCAATCACCTCTTCGTATCTTCTCTCCATGATACTATCTACAGTGCTTTCAGAAGAAAAGAAAAGAATTCAGAAGCAGACATATTACTCACACAGACAGTTATTGTTTTTTTTATTGGTTATGTCACAACTGTTACTAAAAATTATACAATAAATCTGTGCTAACTAAAAAAGTGATATATATATATATATATATATATATATATATATATATATATATATATATTAGTTCATATGCAAAACAGATAACTCCGTTTTTAACAATTTTCAAAATGATGCTTTTTCATTGTACATTCCAATTAATCTCAATCAAATTACAGCTAACACAATAAAAACATAACATTGATATCTTTAATATTGACTGAGTAAGACCATGTCAAAACTTAAAATCATAGTGAAATTAATAATTGAAAAACTTATTATATATTTTGCCTGGATATCACAGGCTCACAAATAGTCTGTTTTGAAGAGTAGCCCACTTAAAACGTCAACTACCTTGTGTAAAAATGCACATTATTACAAAACTTTAATATAGTAATAGAGTTGACCTATTAAGCCCAAGACACACGATTTTCGGCTGTCCGAAAATCGTGCAGTGTTGTCTCAGGCTTAAGACAAAAACATTTTTGATAACGTTATGCTCATCGAAATCACAGACAATGAAGAAATTATCACCCATTTACTGGGAGCAATTCGATTTTGAATATAGTAGGCCTATTTTAATTTAGCAAGATCGATTTAAATCACGGGCTTGTCAAGACGGCATGCTTTTTAGGGAGAATAAAACCCTTGTGATGAAATTAAGCATTGTCTCTCATTCCAATGAAAAAATATCACATATTTAATGTAAAAGATTCGACTTACAGTGAAAAAGTATTTTATTTAGTAAGACAAAGACAAATTTTATTTAGTAAATCAAGGACTTAAAAACCGCATGCTTTTTTGAAAAAGCACCCTCGTGATAACGTTAGAAAACTCGTTTTTGTTGTTATAAATGAAGAAATTATTACATATTTACTGGGAGAGATTCAATTTAACCCAAAAACACAACTTTAATTAAGCTAAATTGATTTTACTTACGCGCTCGTTCAACTCCGACAGGGTAGCTCGAATTTATGGGCGGGTCTTCAGAAAGAGGATTTCCAACTGTAGTAGGGTACTGCGCATGCGCATTGGGTATGGGTAGCTCATTCTGAGAGGTAGCACAGATTGTCGGAACACCGGATCTCCGGCGTGCAGCGTTTGGCTGAAAAAAATCCTGCATTTAAAAAAAACATGTTGATATCACTGTCGACAGTGTCGAGTCCATGAGTTCGCCTACCAGTGGTATGAGAGGGGCACAGCTTTCACTCTCAACCAAACTAACATTAGTCAATCAGAATTTTTTGCTCTTATAAACACGAGACGCGCATAATATCCAGCAGTGTCGCAGCTCTGATGAATGGAGAAGCGCGACAAAAAGCTGCGAGGCGCGATGGTCAAAGTCCATCTAGCGCATATTTACATGGAAAAACTCATTAAAAAGCAGCGGAGCTTTGTAAACAGCTCAGAGTAATCATGCCATCTCCATAAGAACGATATTGCCAGAACAAATTTACAAATTTACCGAGCTTTTTGAAAAGGTCCTGTTCACATATGATCTCTTAATGGTCATTTTTCCGGTAATTTACGAGTAAAGACTGTATGTGTGAAAGGGGCTAAACTCTTCCTCTATATGCTGTGAGAATTGCTTAAAAGTTAATCTGGGAAAACTATGTATTATCTCACTAGATTTGTAACGTAAATCATTTATAAACCTTTGCCAACACAGGAGAATACCTCAACCTATGTCTAAATATGCCATGTACATCGCGATTTCAAAATAAAAGTTTCTGCAAGTGGCCAAATATTAAAATTTATTGGATTAAAACATTGTTTAATCACGCTGTAAAGCGAAACGTCACCAGGCCGTTGGCGCCCTCTGCAGGTATTTGTTATAATTTACTTAAATTGGTTAGGCTACATGATGTAATATGCCTATACATATGAACATATTTTAACGGTGTTATTCAATAAAACTGTAATTACTTGGTTTTGATATCTTATTTGAACCAATTATTATTACCTCATCGTTATTTTATATATAAATAATCATACTACAGCCTGGTTTTCACTTGGGTCTGTTTGTATTAATAAAAATATCAGATTACTCAATTGTCAAAATAATAATTAGTTACAGCCATAGATTAGTTAAAATATTTGAAAATAAAACTGTATTTTAACTTTTTGTAATTAAAAGACAAATATTTTGTCATTTTGAAAATTTCTTAAAAATAGCATTCAAATTGTCTCGTTCTAGTGAACCAATTATATGTATTTTGTCTCATCTCGTGATCTAAGTATATTGTCACACCCATAGTGTTGATAAGCGGTGATTATAGCTCATAATTTTCCAAGTGTATGATATAGCTTTCATTCTTCAGGTCAACCATGAAAAAAAAAAATCAGTTTCAATAAGGAAAGCAATAACTTTGCCATGGTATGCTTTCAAATGTTTAAGTTGCAACAGTCATTGCATGCTTTACATGTGCTGCCCCTCCCCCCGCCCCTGGGAAAAGTTCAGGCTCAGGATTTTTTTTTGCTTTAACCCCTGTATCTGTCAGTAGTCTGTCTGTCTGTCAGTAGTCTATCTGTCTGTCAGTGGTCTGTCTGTCTGTCTATCTGTGTCAATACTCTGTCAGTCTCTGTCTGTCAGTGGTCTGTCTGTCTGTGTCAGTACTTTGTCTGTCGGTAGTCTGTCTGTCTGTGTCAGTACTCTCTTTCAGTGGTCTGTCAGTAGTCTGTCTGTCAGTAGTCTGTCTGTCTGTCAGTAGTCTGTCAGTAGTCTGTCTGACAGTAGTCTGTCTGACAGTAGTCTGTCTGACAGTAGTCTGGCTGTCAGTCTGTCAGTAGTCTGGCTGTCAGTAGTCTGGCTGTCAGTAGTCTGGCTGTCAGTCTGTCTGTGTCATTACTTTGTCTGTCTGTAGTCTGTAAGTCTGTCAGTACTCCGTCTGTGTCAGTACTCTATCTGTCAGTAGTCTGTCCGTCTGTGTCAGTAGTCTGTCTGTCTCTGTCTGTGTCAGTACTCTCTTTCAGTGGTCTGTCTGTCTCTGTCTGTCAGTGGTCTGTATGTCTTGTCAGTAGTCTGTCTGTCAATCTCTCTGTCAGTAGTCTGTCTGTCTGTTCCTGGCACTGGCGTTTGATTCTGACTTGGTTCTTTTCTTCTGCTGTCAGCTGCTTTAGGTCCTCCCTCCAGCGTGAAGCTGAACTCGGTTGAAGGAGATCTAGAGATCATCATCACCGACCCTCTGAGCAGCACTAACCAGTCCATGAAAACTTTGCTGGACGACAGGTTCAGCTACCACATCCAGTACTGGAAGCGTTCTGAAGAGCCTCAGGTATATGTGCACACTCGCGCCGAAAGCTCTCGCATGGTTTCAGCAACAGCTGCGTGTGGATACTGTCTGAATGTGGCGTCTGCTGAGGACTAGTAGAAGCTGTGAACACAGCAGCATTTCTGAGATTGAAACTGAAGATATCTTGAAGTGATTTAAGTAACATGACCACATCCTGTAGAAAGATGGTGGTTTCTGATTTCAAACCAGATTCTTTCCTCTCAAAATGCTTAGTTAAAACTATTGTCACACACACTGGGCTCCAATAGTCTATGAACATGTGGGAAAGCTTTAAATAAAATTGTGGGACTTTTCAATAATGTAAAACGAAGAATAAATAGTTTCTAAATATTTCATTTAACTATTTAAATTTTAGTTTGTATTTTTGTTTACCCATAATAATAGGTATAATGATGATCGTTATTATTTAAATATTCACCGTTTTCAGTAAGTGTGTATAAAGCAAATGAAGTATCGGGCTTCTCGCAGCACACTAAAGGGTAGTCTCCGCCTCAGACGTCACACCCACGGAACGTTGGCTGAAAGTCTGATGCATATGGCACACAAGTGCAAACACTTCAGGAGTTTTGAAGTCGTCATTGGATTGGTTGAATTATACAGGATTTCCGGGAGACGTGTGTGTCGCGTTCTTTAACGTTCCGCCTGGAAACAAAGATGCCGTGACGCCAAACCCCCTCACGAAAGAAGAAAGCCGTCGTGTTTACAACTGTGACGATGAGCGCTTATCAGGATCAAATAAACGCTGGATTTTCAAAAGTATGTGAAATATTTAAAGTTCGTTGCATAGAATCATTAAAATACGTCCGAGAGTTTTACACATCGGTAAATTCTGTTAAAATTCAGCCGTCAAGTTAAGTCACCTTTATTTATATAGCACTTTTAACAATACAGTAACAATACGCTTTCCTGTAGCTCAAATAGTAGAGCATGGCGCTAGCAACGCCAAGATCATGGGTTCGATTCCCAGGGAAAGCAAGAGCTGATAAAATGTAAAAACTGTAACTTGAATGCAATGTAAGTCGCTTTGGATAAAAGCGTCTGCTAAATGCATAAATAAATAAATAAATAAAATAAATACAGATTGTGTCAAAGCACTTAACAGTATCAAATTGGAGGATAGAGTGTCAGTAATGTACAAGATTAAACACTCAAGTTTCAGTTAAAGGCATTTCATTATTGAATTCAGAGATGTCATTGTCTAGCTCAGTTTAGTTTAAATAGTATCTGTGCAATCAAATCGACGATAATCGCTAGAAATGAAGTGTCCCCAACTGAGCAAGCCAGAGGCGACAGCGGCAAGGAACCAAAACTCCCTCCGAGACAGAATGGAGAAAAAAACCTTGGGAGAAACCAGACTCAGTCGGGGATCAGTTCTCCTCTGACCAGACGAAACCCGCAGTTCAGTTCCAACCGCAGCCGTGTCAGATTGTGTAAAGGGCTTATCTGATTCCCGTGGTCTTGTCCCGATGGAGCATTTTAATTTATAATTTAATGTATTTGTTATATTTGTGTTTTATTCATCATTTGAAGTTTTTCAGTCTGTCAGTCTGAAGGTCTATCTACGCGAGACTAACTGAGAGGTGAACTCGCACTAGTCTGCAGGTTTGTGTTTCACCGGTGCTGTGTGATGGGTAATTGTAGCATAGCAGCATAAATAGACACTGATGCTGCTCATCAAATGATGCTTAGTCATCAGAGAGTTTGAGTGTTTCCCCATCTCACGGGTGAATGGTTTCATTATATCATGAGATGTGCCACAAAACAAAATATGTTCACATCAGTTAAAGTGTGTGCTGATCAACAGTTAATCTAGGCAGGAATAATAAGTGCAGTGAAAGTATAGTTCATTGTTATTTCAGAATACCTGATGCATTCAGTCGTGTTCACGGACCTTCTTATTTTACGGCCGTGACTGCTGTGTTTTCAATGCAGTATTACTGTGTAGATGGCACTGCTGAGTGACATCATTTCCTGCTCTGACTGTCCCTGCAGACGGCTAAAGTCCTGGAGACGAAGAATAGTGTGGTGATGCTGACTGAGCTGGACAGACAGACGTGGTACTGTGTGAGAGTTCAGAGCCGTGTTGACTTCTATGAGAAGAGCAGTGTCTTCAGCGACACACACTGCACACGCACTGAAGGTCAGCAGCTCCATCACACACACAATTCCATCATGTCAGATTGAAGAAAATGTGTGTAACATGCAGCCACAGAAAGAAAAAACAGTGCTCCAGCGGCACGACTTAACCTCAAACATCTGGCACTGTACCTAGTAAAGGCTACCGTTTTGGGCAAATGATTCATTTAATAAATGTCATAAACTCGTACCTGTGAGTTCTTGTAAGTAATTTACATGGTTATTCATCCACATTTATGAGCATTAATTCCCTACATGTATGGATGATGTTACATAAGCAGTGGCGGTTTTAGGCATGGGCGAACGGGGCAGCCGCCCGGGGCGGCATTTTTTCATGACACGTGGGGGGCGGCACAAGCACTTGAAAAAAAAAAAAATCATCTGCGCCACTAAGCGGTTTTCTATTATCTATCATATTGTCTATCATATAACTGTGCGGGGAATTGGCAAATTGGCGCCCCTGCTTGTTGAGAAGGTACCGAGCACAGAAGCTGTGTGAGAATTGGAAAGGGGAGGGGGGTGCGGCCGCGGGGGACAGTTCACCTCTCCCAAATTAGTGGGACAAGTGGGCTAAAGTCAGTCACACCTAGGGGCGCGGGAAGTGGGGGTGCTGAGGGTGCTGTAGCACCCCCTGTTTTTTTATGTGGGCAACTGTTTAATTGTTGGGAATATTAAAAAAAAAAAAAAAATTTGTGCAATTAGCTATGTTGCTGGCAGAGGCTATTTACATTAACTCCACCCACAAATGTATGATTGGGATAGTCAAATATGCAAAAGACGGTTACTAGTTGTCAGATTCAGTGGCGCAGATGGTAAAGTTTGCGTTACACTTCTTTTGACACGATCGACCAGGGTTCTAATCTGCCTTTTGGCAAACTTTTTTTTCTCCCTTTTTAAATTTCAAATCACATCAGAAAAGCATTTATTTTTTAATAAAAATTAAGGAAATAATCAAAAAGTTGAACATAAAGTATTGGGTAGGGTTAGGGTAGGTGTAGACAGGGCTTTTGTCCCAATAAGGTGGCATCCATTTAATAATTAGAAATCAAATTAAAAAATTACACTCAATAAGTTATTGCATATTATTTTGTAATGTATTACAATGCAGAAGTGCAGATAATTACCACTATTTTTGCAATAAGTAATGCTTTTCTCTAATAATATTTTTCGCCATGTTTTTATTTTATTTTAACATAGAATAAATGGAATCTAAAGCTATTTGGACTGTGTAAATAACATATCACTAAAGAATACTGCTATTTTCACTTTGTGGTTTAGTCTTGACTTCTGGTCGTGAGTGACAGTGTTGGGGGATGGGAAATCTGTTGATTGTCGAGTGCCAAATAAACACAGAGTGTTTATTATGTATATAGAGTATATTTATTTAAGTTCTGATAACTTATACTGTTTTGTGCAGAATTGTGTTTTTCATGTTGGGCGCTCAGAGGGGGTCTCGCCCGGGGAGTAATTCAATGTAGAACCACCACTGTACATAAGGCAGAGTCAGTGCTTACGGCGGCAAGTGAATCTTCTGTCAGACGAATGTGTGTGTGACATACAGTGACACTACGAATGAACGCTGTGTGTGATTTCAGGTCAGATGCCGTACTGGCAGATATTCCTGTACTTCCTGATTTCTCTGCTGCTGTGCTTCCTGCTGCTGCTGCTGTACTTCTGCTTTAAGAAGATGTTTCCGCTCCTCAAGAACACCTTCTGCCCAGCCATTCAGCTCCCGGATCACATTCAGGAGGTACAGAACATTTATACTCTGTTACCTGCTTCAAATTCATCTGATATTGTACGGTTTCAAATACATTTGATGCGTCTCAGGTCAGTTTCTGCATTTTAGTAGTTATGTGTAGATGAACTGATTATCCAAATACATTTATCAGCTCTCTTCAGGAATAAAGACAGTGTTGGCAGTTGGTCAGTCTTCTAACAAAAACCTTTAAAGGGAGGTAAAGCTGAGTGTCATCAGCATAGAGATGATGCGTTTCTGACAAATATCAGCCAGAGGCAGCATATAGATGTTCAATAATACTGGACCCAATATAGATCCTTGAGGGACCCCACATTTTGTTATAGCAGAAGAAAATGAAAAAATTTCCTAATTCCACAGAAGTTCTCCCAGAAATATAGAAGGCAAACCAATTAATTTCCTTGGCAAGAGCATTTCCTTGGATCCCTGCCCACAGTCTTAAAAGGGTAATCGGATGCAAAATTCACTTTTACATGTCATCCATCCACATCCACCCTATAATGATAAAAATCCACCCAGTGCGTATTTGTTTTTAAATCCCCAATAATAATGATCACTTTCTCAGATCAGGCTGTTCTGAGATTCTTTGCAGAGTGACATAGTTCTGTGAAGGTCGCTCCCTGACTATTGACTGACACGGCCGTTTTATCGTAGACCCGCCCTGAGTGAGCTGTGAACAGTCCGCCGTTGTTTCGATGCTGAAGCAGGGGTAGACAAGATTGACTACGTTTACATGGACATCAGTAATTTAATTATTTACCTTTTTCTAAATAAGACAACATTAAGGTGTTGACATGAGTTGCTTTTAGAATATTCCTTTCATGTTCCCGTTTTACATGTTATAGTACATAGATCAATTAACGGCACACATCATTACGTCCCCACGCTGCGCCATCCGATGTCCCCTCCAGAATTTCACACATAAACATATAGTTCATCTTCGTTATGGTGCCATTATACAGTTTTGGGTGTTTCATTTTTAATTTACTGAAGCTTCAATGCAGTTAATTGTTTGTCATGCTATGCGTGCAAACAGACGACGGCGCTGTTGAAGCCATGCTCTTTTGTTTGCCGTTAAACGGTGGATCACTGCTGAGTGTATATCCTGTCACAAAATGTGGTGAAAAGTCGGTAATAGTGTGATTTAAGGTGTGTACATGTCTATACTGCACTTAGATAATGCGACTAAAATACGAATACTCCAAATGTCTTAATTCGATTTGTGTACAAATTCGATTCTTACACGGCACTGATTGGTCAGTTCAAAAGTGTTCACGCTAATGAATCTAATAGAAATACAACAAAAGCAAAAAATGATTCAAAACAAAAAGAATATGAAAAAACATTTGTTTTTTATGTTCATGAGAAGGGTCGAATAAGTAATAAATGGACAGTTGCTTTGTTTTTCCTTTTTGAAGACAAAAAAAAATTTTATTTGTGTCCCTTCAAAGTTATTTGAAGGGACACAGCCTGTAAAATCATCTACAAATGCTGAAGATTTCAGGCCACATTAACCTTTCATAGTGATTCCACACATTATTAATCACAGACGTATCGAATGAACAAAGGTCAATGTCATAAAGAGTGACGAGTGTTATAACGGATTTCCCTTTCTAAAACCATCTTCAATTCTGTGTTCTTCTGTTCCTTAACCCCTTAAGGCAGGGGTCTCAAACTCAATTTACCTGGGGGCCGCTGGAGGTAGAGTCTGGGTGAGGCTGGGCCGCATTTTGGGGGGGGGTACATAAAAATAAAGGGGCATTGTATGATTATTCCTTAAAGATAAGGTTTTAATAGTTTTAGTAGTAGCCTATTACGTTCTGCCCAATGTCTTCAAGTAAAACCGAACTTTTATTGTGACGGGTTGCCGTGAATACCTTTACATTTCTGTGACTGTGTATATGATATGAGGATAGTTTTTCTCAAATGAAACGCTCGAATGCTCATGAAGTGACTCTCAGAGCAGTTCTGGAGATGTTGTTCATGTATTTATGTCCTCATTTAGTGAGGCAACAGACGTTAATATCACCGCAAGCGTCACGCGGGCTTCTGTATGAGTAAACAAACCCGTGCGTCTGCGCCATACATTAACACAGAGATACGCAGAAGTCATATTTAAATAGAGGTTTTGCGGCTTAATATTTACAAATAGGAGTGAGAGTGTGCTCACTTCTGTATGCGCTTACGTTTGTGTGTGTGTGTGTGCAAACCGGGGCAAAACTCCGCTGTGCGCGCGATACAGAGAGCGCGACCATGTAACGAGAGACAGAAAAGGCACTCCGTCGTGTAAATAAGATAAATAACATAACAAGGCTAATTAGTTTGTTTAATAAATAATGGTAGGGGAAACACTGTAAGTGATACAAAAATAAAAAAATAAAAGCGCGGCAAGGCTCAGCAAAAAGGTGCGTTTGAGAACAACGTGCGGGCCGCACTAACACTAAACTTTGATGTCAAGTAGGGGGGCCACAAAATATCATCCCGCGGGCCTCAATTGGCCCCCGGGCCGCGAGTTTGAGACCCCTGCCTTAAGGGGTCACCCTATCATTTAAATACATGTGTTCTCGCTCTCTCTCTCTCTCTCTCTCTCTCTCTCTTCAGCTGTGGTTAAATGAATCCGAGAAGCCGCAGCTGCTGGCTCCTGAGTCTCCAGAGTCTGTGTGTGAGCCGCTGGTCGTGGTCAGTGCTGAGCTGGACGCTGTGGCGGTGGATGAGCGCTCACACACTGGGGATCAGGACTCCAGCGCACACAGCCGACACAGCAGCGGAGACTCTGGCGTTTACTCCACAGAGGAGGACTCCTGTCACAGATCCACCACACACGCTGACCTACAGATGAGCAGCAGAAAGCACAGAGAAGAGCTGCATGATGGGATGCTGCTGGACCCCTGTGCTTGAAACGGTCAACAGATGTCAGATGGACATGACTCTAGCTATTTGCAGCTTTGCCTTTCTCTCTTCCAACATCTGTCAGCTTATTGTACATGTAGAGACAGCAGCACCTTACTGAGGTTTACGACATTTGAGCGATATTTGTCATATCTGTTAACATGCAGATTTCTTATGATTCTTATAGAATCTTAATTCATTGTTGTCACTTGATGTCTTTTTTGTTAGCTTTTACAATAGCAGGGTTTAAAAAGAGAATGAATTCGTTAGTTTGACTGTTTTCTCATTCATCTCCACACAGTGTCAGATGGGGGGGGGGGGCAAAGAAACAAAACATTGTGAACCCTTTTAAGCCAAAGACAACCATAAAACAAACAACAATAAACCAATTTGAGTTGCGTTGAGGTATTATTCCATTTTGCCCTCCTTTCTTAAAACCCCCACGTGTGTGTATGTGTTTTTATATATTTAGCACCACCTTGTGAAAGTTTGATGTAAGGTCAAAAAAAGTCACTGTTTTCTCAGTGGTTAGTTCAGGTCATGTGACTCTTCAAGTCAAGGGTCAAACAGGAAATGAATGCAGTATTCTAGATTGTCTCCATGCTGTTAGCCAGAAATTCATCCTCACGGTTTCCTTCATATGTTTTGCTTTGGACAGCCTTTGCTCTGTTTGTTACCGTCTTCAGTGTTTATACAGATATACATGTGTATGTAATCTGGAATTCATAGGTTTAATGTAAAGAACAAAGTGCTTTATGGCGATTGCATTTGTTAAGATTAGTAATATTAAGCTAAATGTTCATAGAGGCTGTTTGTAAGCAATCATTTGTGAACTTTTTTAACAAGATATTTGTAATTTTGCATTTCAGTTTTATAAAAAAAGATAGAAAAGAAAAAAAAACATCAGTAAAAATGCCTGAACTGTACTTCTATTATCTGATCCTGTCAGATTTTCGAATCAGTGGCAGAATATTTGATAATGTAGTGTTGTGCTGCGTTCCAATGCGCCTACTTCTACTACGCCCTTAAAGTATGTACTCTTTTGGTGAAGAAAAAGTATGCACTTTTGAGTGTGTAGTAGAAGATAGCCAAGCTTTGGGACATGCTATCATTATCTGCGTCTTTAACGGACCGCTCTGTCGCATCTGTTACACGCACCGTCACTGTAAACTGGGCTGTCAATCATTGTCACAGTTAATATCCTCCACATTTTATTTCATTTAACTTCCTACCATATTGGAGAGAAAAGAAGTAGCTCGTTGATCTGCCAGTTGCGGGTCTTTCATGCGGAGAACATATTTTCTGCGTAATGATGCATTTAAAAGTTAACGACCAATTATGGATGTTTATAAAAGTTCACATTGCTGTTGCAGATGAAATATAACACGGATAACAATAAATAAATATTTTTTTACCAGGTTAAATGTTGCTTACTAGTAACTCAAACCCCTTTTTGTAAACTTACCTAACGGTAGATCGCACTCATCCGCCACGTTGGTAGTTTTTCTAACGCTTTTTATTCGTGTTTGTAGTTCTGGACCGAATCCTTCGCCAAAGTGCAATGCATTGTGGGCAATTTTAGCCATTAGAGTGTGCACGGATCCACACTTCAAAAATCGACCTGAAATAGTAGACCATCCGGGGACTTTTGGCATTCTCTTTTCAACATACTATGCTTTGGGACACACTTATTATAATCTCACATACTATTTAGGATGGAAGGTATGAACACTGGGACGCAGGGTTGGTGTGCCTCCAGGAACAGGGTTGGAAAACCCTGCTGTATGCCTTTGGTTTGCTAATTACAAAGGCTTGTACAGCTGTGTTCACTGAAGCTTTGGTCAGCCATGTGTTTTATTGGAGTGTGTGCTGGCACAGAAGGCATTGCAATCCTACTGACCTGCGTCCCATCTGCACCTCTCTCTTTTTCTGTGGGTCTCTGGAATTGTCAGTCAGCTGTCAATGAAGCAGACTCTATTACAACAATTGCTTCTCAATCTACTCTCAGTATCTTGAGCTTGACTGACACCTGGATTCGTCCAGAAGACTCCGCAACCCCTCCTGCTGTCTCCAACAACTTCTCTTCCTCTCACACCCCGTAAGTTTGGGAGGGGTGGAGGTACTGGTCTTCTCATTTCTAGCAATTGGAAATACTCAAACCACGCTCAAGTCAAGTCACCTTTATTTATATAGTTCTTTATAAAATACAAATTGTGTCAATGCAGCTTTACAGTGTTAAATGGGAAAATAATGTGTCAATTACACAAGAGGATGATAGTAAACAGTCAGTTTTTCAGTTAAAGTCAGTTCTTCATTGATTCAGTGATGTCATCGTCTAGCTCAGCTCTCTTCCAATAGTATCTGTGCAATCAAGCCGACAATATTGCCAGAAATTAAGTGTCCCCAACTAAGCAAGCCAAAGGTGACGGTGACCTAAATAATGCAGCCTAAAAATCCTTTAACGAATTTGAATTATAGAAATGTGTTAGTGTATTATGTGTAAGCCAGGTTAAAGAGATGGGTCTTTAATCTAGATTTAAACTGACAGAGTGTGTCTGCCTCCTGAACAGTGTTAGGTAGATTGTTCCAGAGTTTGGGTGCTAAATAGGAAAAGGTTCTGCTTTGAGTTTTGAGAACGCAGCGGACGTGAAGGACTATAATTCAATAAGAGCTCGAAATACTGAGGTGCCAAACCATTCAGGGTCTCATAGGTAATTAGCAAGATTTTAAAATGTATACGATATTTGATAGGGAGCCAGTGCAGTGTTGACGAAACCGGGGTAATGTGGTCTTACTTCCTGGTTCTAGTAAGAACTCTAGCTGCTGCATTTTGGACCAACTGTAGTTTGTTGATCAAGCGTGCAGAACAACCACCCAATAAAGCATTACAATAATCTAACCTCGAGGTCATGAACGCATGAATAATTGTTTCTGCATTTGACATTGAGAGCATAGGTCACAATTTAGATATATTTTTATCCAATAATTAACACACCTGTTTTTTTCAGAATTTAACAGTAAGAAATTACTCGTCATCCAGTTTTTCATATCAACTATGAATTCCGTTAGTTTTGCAACTTGGTGTGTTTCACCGGGCCGCAAAGAAATACAGAGCTGAGTATCATCAGCATAACAGTGAAAGCTAACACCGTGTTTTCTGATTATATCTGCCAAGGGTAACATGTAAAGCGTGAAAAGTAACGGTCCTAATACTGAGCCTTGAGGTACTCCATACTGCACTTGTGATTGATATGATACCTACATATGATATACAAATCGATGGCAGTCAGATGAGTACGATTTGAACCATGCTCTAATGCCAACATAATTTTCTAGTCTATTCAAAATAATGTTGTGGTCGATAGTGTCAAACGTGGCGCTAAGATCCAGTAGCACTAAGAGAGAGATACAACCAAGATCAGATGATAGAAGCAGGTCATTTGTAACTCTAATGAGAGCAGTCTCAGTGCTGTGATACGGCCTAAAACCTGACTGGAAATCCTCACAGATACCATTTTAAGGAACATAGTTGTGATGATACTACCTTTTCTTGTATTTTTGACAGAAAAGGGAGATTCAAGATCAGTCTTTAATTAATTAATTCTTTGGGGTCAAGTTGTGTTTTTTTAATGAGAGGCTTGATGGTTCAAGCCCATCCTCCGAAGTTGCGAGAGATAGCTCTTCCCCTTCGCGAGTATAAAAAAGAGAGAGAAACTCGCCCTGAGACGAGCTCTCAAACTCATTCGGCAGCTCAGCCGGAAGACACGAAGCATGAGAGGAACAAGAGTTACACGAGGAACAAAATAACATTATAAAATAATATTTTGTGTAACCACTCTAATGATAGCTGAAATGTGGTACTTTATTCACTAAAATAAATGTAATCATACTATATCTGTCACAGTTATGTTCTGTTTGTCTCAGTTTTAATGGACTTTTAGTTTGTTTTCTTCCCTCATGTGTTCTTTGACCTAGTTTTCCCTTGTGTCTGATTATGTCATTATGTTCAGGTGTGTCTTGTTTAGTATCTTCATTAGTCTGTTTATTTAAGTTCTGTCTGTGGTTGTCGGGGCTTGTCATGTGTCACCAGCCTGCCTGCATGTGGAATTACCTTTATGTGGATTAATTAAAGACTGTTTGACTTCATCATCATCTTCGTGCATGTTCATTCGACACCGATACATGACAATAACCAAAAACATGCTCCTGCTGTTATTTAATAGATTGAATGCATACATTTTATTGAATACTATGTGGAGACACATTTTTAAATAAAATATTCATATCAGTCAAGGTCTTATTGACTTTTAATGCACCTTATTTCAAAATGTACAGAAATACTCACTTTCATTTGTGCTTTAGTTATGATTATTTCATTTACTCACTAGAACACTCCCTACTTTATTCTGTTTATTGTGTCAGAACACACCCTGTAGTTTCTTTTTTCTTCTTCTTTTTTTTTATTAAACGTATATTTAAACTTTTGTTTAAACCTTTATTAAACAATGCATACATTTCAAACATCATTGGTGGATACACAGAACAGACCTTACTACGTAATACATGAAAAAGTATTCAAATCTACAAATGATCTCTTTCAGCATAAGAGGTGTTTTTATACACTTCTTATTTCTGGTAATATTATTCAGAGATTCATAAAATATTTTAAGATTGTTCCAGAAAAACCTAAAAGAGGGTGTAATAGACATTACTTTAACTTTGTGTATATGAAACTTCCCAAGAAGAATTATTATCTTTAATGTGTTATCAATTAATTTGTATATTACTCTTTTTATTATCTGTGTCCTGTCCTGTCGCTGTCATTCTGCTGCACTGTGGAGCTTCTGTCACTATAACGAATTCCTTGAATGTGTAAACATACCTGGCAATAAAGCTCATTCTCATTATATCGGAGCCAGTGTTACAGTCCAAAAAGAGGATCATAGATTCGTCTATTCTAATTACTTTGTAAAATGCATCAAAATCATCACTGACACCTGCTTCCAAAAATCTTTAGAATAATTACTATTACAAAATAAATGTGTAAGAGTTTCAGATTCAAAGTTACAAAAAGAATGTGTTGAGATGTCTTCTTTAAACTTATAAAGACAAGCATTAATGTCACGGTTTATGTTAGTTTGGACTTTCAGGACAAAACAGTGAGTGTGCGCTTTACCTTTACAGTATCTCACAAAAGTGAGTACACCCCTCACATTTCGGCAATCATTTTAGTATATCTTTTCAAGGGACAATACTATAGAAATGAAACTTGGATATATTTTAGAGTAGTCAATGTGCAGCTTGTATAGCAGTAAAGATTTACTGTCCTCTGAAAATAACTCAACATACAGCCATTATTGTCAAAAAAGCTGGCAACTAAAGTGAGTACACCCTACTTGAAAACTTGAAAACGAAAACGGTTGTTTAACCATGCAAAGCCACATGTCCTATTCATCACGTTCATGTTTTTGTCTGCCTGACAGGACTATACAAATTTGTGTATCTTGTATTAGAGCAGTTCAAATCTGGTGCTTTGAGTACAAAGCGGAGGAGAGCAGTGGTTCCGGTGGAGATCTCCTCTGCCTCTGGTTTTCGAGATCTCCTCCTGAACCACTTCGCCCCTCCGCGAGATGGAACGCAACGCTGTGATGGTCGGAGGCTCCATCGTCCGGCGTGTCCGTGCTACGTTAGCTAAAGGTAAAGTGCACACTGCTGGTGCACCCAGGTAATGTGTGTGAGTAGAGTGTAAACAATGTAAGCAAGATTAGTAACCGGCGATGCTAACGGGCTACAAGCTAGTTTTTTTCAGAATTGTAAATACATATTTTGCAGGACAACCGTTGAAGGTGCAAGTGGCTAGGAAACTCGTTTCCTACGGTGTTTCACTTTGATGTGCTGATATTTAAAAGACAAGACACAACAAGGGCTGATCTTTGTGAACTCGTCATAAAAAAAAATCTGTCCATGTTTTTCGCAGTTATGTAGAACCTGGCAGTGGCTTTATTTTAGCCCAGTTCTCCAACTTAATTGACATCTGGAAATTCCTTGGACCTGGTGTGGTCTCTCTTCAGTCATCTTCAACTACAGAATCACTGTGTAACACAGTTCTTTGATACGGGAAGAAGGAGGCGGCGAACATTCAAAGACTTTAATAATAAAATAAACAAACACAAAATGAAAGTAAGCGACAGCCCCTCGCGGACGACTGCCAAACTCCAAAATAAACTCAAAAAGTCCAGGCCTGGTCCTCTCTCATCGCTGCTCCTTTTATCCCTCCGGAGCTCCTCCGTGGGACTCGAGATGGTGAGTGACGCAGGTGTCGCTCATTATCATTAACTCCACCGGCCTCCACTCACACACTGCCTTTGTCCTCCGTTGGTTACTGCTGTCTGTGTTAATGATGTTAATGTCATCGTCTTCATTTCCACTCATATGTTTATTTTATCTAGTGATTTCTTCTTTACGTCTCATAAAGTGTGCACTGTAAAAACATAACATGATCAATAAGTAATATCAACATATGTTTTTTCATCGCTTTAACTTGTGAGTTACACACTAAAGAAGGCAGATAGCCAAAACGTTTGTCCATTTTATCTCCTGCTTTGATTCCAATAAAAGACTTAAAGAGTGCAGACCAACCTCTGTAATGTTTGAAGAAATAAAGGTCTTGGCACCTAATTTAGCTGATTTAGGAGAGTGCGGTGATTTGCTTTGATCGCTTTAAGCAGTTACAATTGTAGCAACCCATAACTACTCAGTAACTTAAAATGATTTGTACAGACGACTTGATTAAACTTCAAATTTATGCCAGTAAAGACATTTTTACAGTGTGCTTACTGATTTATGGCTTTGTTCTTTCATTTCTGATATTTCTTCGATGCCTTGGATATCTTGTCCATCTGTGCTTTCTGTAGTATCTCTTTTTTTTTTTTTTTTTTTTTTGCTTTCTGTAAAAGCAGAACAGTTCATTCAGTTTATTGGTTCAAATCTACATCTGTGGAAAAAATTTAAATGGCATTTAAATTTTTATTCTAATATGTTTTTTAAATTTACTATTTATAGGTTTGTGTTTAGTTAAAATGATAATTCTTGTTTTATTCTGTAAACTCTTAAAAAGATTTCTCCAAAAGACCTAATTGTTTGTTTAGTAAAACTGGACAAATTGGTCATAATTACCAAAGAGATGCAAAGTTTTTTTTATCTTGAATATTGCAAACAATGTAAGTTCACATTAATTTTTAAATGACACCATTTATAAAATAAAAAAAAACAACAACAAAAAACACGTTATTTTAAAATGTATTTAAGAAGAGTGTGACACAGGAAAGGAAGTGCCACAGTGCATGTTAAGATGCTGACTAAGGGCAAAATTGAAGCGGCCTCTTAATTAATTAATTTATTTATTTATTTATTGCTGAATATGTCAATCTTATAGTACTTTTCTAATATTAGGTAGTAGACCTAAGTATGGCCCTCATCACCACATTGAAGCTTTTGCATGTGATTTGCATGTACTGCAGCATCATGGATATTACTTGTTGGAAAATCACTTTGCATAAAGTAAAATAACAGTAAAATATTTAGAATAGTACACTTCTAAAAACTGCAATAAATTGTTGGCCATGAATTACAATGATCATAGTATGTTTGGAAATATCATAATATATTTTTAAAAAAATTGGTCTTGTGAAGTCAAAAAATATTACACTAAATAATAATCTGTCAGGACGACTATCATCAAAATGACTGACACTTACCATACAGTTTGTATTGGCATTATGGTTTTGTTCTGGGCAAAAACTCCCTGCCCATCCCTGCAGCCTGTCATTAATGAGCAGGGAGAGCAGTATTAATAATCCCCTAGGGTAAACAGAACAGAACAAAGCAGATGTCATAATGTACTTAATGATAATTAAGTGTAACAACATTATTCAAGATAAAAAGGAGTCTGATTCAACGAGGAATATCAGAAAGCCACGTCCTGACTGTGGTGAAAGGAGGAGCTGGGGATGGAGGAGGATAATTTGCTCCTGAGCAAGCGAAAAAGCTGTTGAATAATACTGAACAGAGTTTATATAGGAATGCCGCGATAGGTGTTGTAGGTAGTATGATTTCGACAATCAGTAGGTGCTAAGACATGTTGTCTAACCCCAATAGAGTTCAGAATGTCTATGAATGCTGATCCTAATGCATCTTTTTCATTATCAACATGGATATTAAAATCACCAACAATTAGGACTTTATCTGCAGCCAGCACTAACTCAGATAGAAAATCAGAAAATTCTTTAATAAGAATGTTTTGTGAATAAAACCAACATTTAAATGTTCACCTTTGAACCAGTAACAAGACACACTCTTTGAAGTTTGGATGGAATACTGTATGTTTTATAAATTAATGTGTAAACAGATTCAAATTTAATTTAATATTGTGCATCCTGGTTTACATATCATAGAAAAATATGGCTGTAAATATTGTTCTTTGAACAAGTAAGACACTCCTTGAAGTTTGCATATCAAACTGTTTGCATTCTAAATGAATTTATTTAAACTTCTGAATGTCAGACTTGATCAAAACAAGTGCAATATCTTCCTCTAGGGGGCGGTAAACTGCACAATCTGCCGCCTGACAAAAGCAATGCATTCTGGTTAGAAGATTTGTCTGACTTTGATCGGCACTGCAGCCGCTTTACGATCACACGTGCCATCAAAGTACCGCGAGAGCAAAACGAGACCAGCCGCCGAGGTCAGGAACTGCAGTTGCTCAAAATCAGCTGCGAGAGCCTTGATGACGACACACTTTATTCTCATTGGTTAGATTCTGTGATGACAAGCACGAGGTGTGTTGCTTGTTTATTGTAACAATTCAATTCCAATAATGCTCGCAAATCTGTGTTTTTTTAACAGTAAAAGCATTTTTACTGTAGTCGCACTGTTATATTGAATCACGTTTATCAATAAAACACTGATAATAGCATATATACCCCCACTTTATTGGTATTTAAATAGTATATATTAATGTAGAACTTTATTCACGAACAGAAGGCGCTGTATTAAGCAGTATATAAAAAGTGTTTCTGTTGCTCATTAAAATGTTTCTGTGTATTTGAAAAACATAGCATTTAATTTACTTGCAAAGACTATACAAACACTGTGTGAGCATCACTACCGGGAGCAGAAAGTGTCCGACTTGACGTCTCCACTTTTAATTCCGCCCCGACTGCAAGCGGCTACTCTCTCCAGCCGGTGACAGGCTAGTGTAGTTCATCTCAAACGCACCTATTGGCTGCATTCGAAACCGCATACTTCCATACTATTTAGTTCTACATTACTATTTACTATTCCATACAAAAAGCAGTAGGCGAGGGAAAAGTATGCATGAAATCTCAACATCCACAAAAGAGTAGGCGAGA
The DNA here is from genome assembly GCF_012432095.1 of Onychostoma macrolepis. Taxonomy (NCBI): domain Eukaryota; kingdom Metazoa; phylum Chordata; class Actinopteri; order Cypriniformes; family Cyprinidae; genus Onychostoma; species Onychostoma macrolepis. Next base: position 37,061,522 of record NC_081163.1, read on the forward strand.
TTTACCTGGATGGATCACTATTTCTTGCGAGATTCGGGCGTACGTATACTTAAGTATCGTTAGAATATGCCTACTTACCTACTATATAGTAGGCGAAATGGGTACGTGAGAAGAGCAATGTTCCCTTTAATTTTTTTTCTTGCTGAGCAAAACTTTTGTCTATTGGGCGGACATTTCGGGCACCTGAGCAAAAATATTCTTTATACCGCACGTGTGTAACTTTTAACTTTAATGTGCTATTTATATTTGATTTGACCCTTGACGTGACTAAATGATGCACATTTTAGGTTATCTGAGAAAACATTTTTACTGTACAATACATGCCGTTCAAAAGCTTGGGATCAGTACATTTTTTTAAAGAAGTTTCTTAGGCTCATCAAGGCTGTATCTGTTTGATAAAAAATACGGAATATTATTTCACAAAATAATATTGTGAAATATTATTACAATTTAAAATAAAAGTTTTCTATTTTAATATACTGTAAAATATAATTTATTCCTGTGAATCAAAGCTGAATTTTCAGTGTCACATGATCCTTCAGAAATCATTCTAATATGCTAATTTATAATCAATGTTTGAAAAGGTTATGCTGCTTAATATTTTATGGGACCTGTGATATTTTTCAGGATTCTTTGAGAAATAAAAAGTTAAAAAGAACAGTGTTTATTCAAAATAGAAATTTTGTGTTATAATATACACTATACTATTCAAAAGTTTGGGGTCACTAAATTTTTTTCTTTCTCATTTTTAAATTTTTATTAATACTTTTATAAATCTTTTATAAAAGGATGTGTTAAATGGATAAAAAGTGATAGTAAAGACTTACATTGTTAGAAAATATTTATATTTTTAATTAATGCTGCTCTTTTTAACTTTTTATTAGCCTAATCAAAGAATCAAAGAAAAAAAGTTCCAAAAAATATTAAGCAGCACAACAGTTTCAACACTGAATTTAAATCAGAATATTAGAATGATTTCTGAAGATCATGTGACACTGAAGACTGGAGTAATGATGCTGAAAATACAGCTCTGCTTTACAGGAATACACTATATTTTAAAATATATAAAAATAGAAAACCAATATTAGAAATTGCAATAGCCTAAGAGTTCACAATATTACTGGGGATTTTTTTTCTGTATTTTGATCAAATAAATACAGCCTTGATGAGCATAAGTGACTTCATTAAAAAAAAACAAGGTCAATTATTTATTAGGTTTATAATATAGGCCTAACATAATAATATTAAAACAACTTAAGCATTTAAACTGATAGAAGAGAATAGAAAACAAACTGAAGCATTTAAACTGAGATCTGTAAGTTAAATACTAAAAAAAAAAAAAAAAAAAAGTGAACGTGAATTCTTCTATAGAATTCTTCTATATCTAAACATCCCTAAAGTACAGTCTGCACAATACACCTGTGTGTGACTGTAAAGGTCTCAGAGTTTTGTTACTGTTCTGTGCCCATCGTCCGCTATTTCCAGCACTTAATCAAGCCACTCTTCTTTAATACATGAGGACGTTTTATTTCACATGTCATTGCGTTGGCTCTCGATTTGAGCTACTTCGTCCGCAACCATTGAAATATTGGGTTTCTACAGCGACTCATTTGGCGCACATCACATCGTTCTCTTTCTGTGAAACCTGTAAACCGCATTCACCGGTTCTATAGCGGCAGCAGCTCTATAGCGGTTTACCCGAGCATGGCAATTCTTTCGTTTTTACTAGAATACAATCAAATGGCTTTTCCAACTCATTTTTGCGTGTGCGCGGCACATTATTTCTCTGCGCGGCCACGGTGGAAGAAGTGCGCGGCCGCGCGCGCGCGCAGCTTAGAGGACACACTGGAGAAGAGTAGTGTGTCCGAAACCACATAAAAGAGTAAGCGAGAGATCCCCGGATGGCCTACTGCGTCCCGCCCAGACTCTTAAGTTCTTATTCTTCTTAATAATAATAATAATATGTTTTATTTTTATAGCGCCTTTCAAGAACCCAAGGTCACTTTACAAAGTAATACAAGCAATTGGCAAACATAATACACCAAACAATCAGAAGAAACAATCATACAAACAAGTGTTGACAACAAGGAACTACAATTAATTAACTACAAGAGGTCTCGCAATCATATGATGAAAGTTGATGAAAAGAAAAACAGAGAGGCAGAAGAGTTATTTAGAGAACAAAGTGAATAGATGAGTTTTAAGTTGAGACTTAAAGGTCTGAAGAGAGGAGGCAGCACGAACATTAGCTTATTCCATAGCTTAGGGCCCATAATACAGAAAGCTCTGCCACCCACCGTAGAGAGTTTACACTTGGGCACAGCAAGCAAGTTATCATTGCTAGATCTGAGAGTCCGTGCAGGAACATATGGTTGCACTAACTCGACTAGGTATTGAGGTGCGAGGCCATTATGGGCCTTATAAACTAAAACTAAGAGTTTGAACTGAATACGTTTGTGCACAGGAAGCCAGTGAAGTTGGTGGAGGATGGGAGTGATATGCACAGATTTTTTATTAAATGTAAGGACTCGAGCAGCAGAGTTTTGTACCATTTGGAGACGATTAATAACTTTGGCAGGTAAGCCCCCAGGTGAAAAAGACGTAGTATTAAATGTATTAAAAATATACTTGAAATTCAAGTAGTATGTTTATAATACATTTGTATTCCCAACATGCTTATTTGAAGTGCATTAAAAATATACTGAATTGCATTTTAATATATTTCTAAAAAGTATGCTAGAAGTACTTTGGTAATAAATATATGCTTAATTACACTTTTAAGGAATATGCTAAACAGAAGCATACTTTTAATGTGTTAATAAAAAGTATACTAGAAATACTTTGGTAATAAATATATGCTTAATTACACTTTTAAGGAATATGCTAAACACAAGCACACTATTACTATATTTCTAAAAAGTATAGTAGAAATACTATGTTAATAAATATATTCTTAGTTACACTTTTAAGGAATATACTAAATACAAGCATACTTTTAGTGACGTTTTAGTGTATTTACAGAAAACACACTTATGTTACTCTTACATAACTTTTAATGTACTTTATATTGCAGTAGGCCTAAACATGGTTATATTTTAAATATTTATGTATTTATAATTTTAATATTTGGAAAAGTACGATATTTTGAAAAACATTTTTTACATTTACAATGTACAAACCTTTGTCAAATATTATTAACCATTGCAGTATTTAAAATATGTTGTTTAATATGGGTTATGCTACTTTGGTTTATTAGGCTGTTGTTCATTACATGATACATTAATTGTAATAAGCTAGGTGTTTATAAACTTGTTCAAGCTTGACGCCTTTATTTTCTAATATACATTTCAATTCCCACAAGGATTTCAACATCATATCAGCGAGATATTAAGCTGAAGAGTTTAGCAATTGAGGCAGAGATTTTACGCCGTAAGCCTGTGCCAGCTCCACGCTCTAGACCTTCCTCACCTTTGTCTGCTGTTCCGGCACAGAGTAGCACTGTTCATTTTGGTTCTCCGAATGATGCTCAGGTTAACTTTGATGTAGCAAAGTATATAAAATTAGTGCCTCCCTTTCGAGAAGCTGAGGTAGATGCCTACTTCATAGCCTTTGAACGAATTGCTGAAAAACTAGGTTGGCCCAAGGATATGTGGGGTCTACTGCTTCAATGTAACTTTGTGGGTAAGGCTCAAGAGGTATGTGCTGCACTACCAATAGAGCAATCTTTGGATTATGATGTTGTAAAGGCAGCTGTTCATATGAACTAGTGCCTGAAGCCTATCGCCAGCGCTTTTGAGGCACATCGAAAACCGCCAAACACACCTTTGTTGAGTTTGCACGAGAAAAGAGAACCCTGTTTGAGAAATGGTGTTTAGCTAGTAAAGGTACCAGTCTTGATCAACTGCAGGAACTTATTTTGCTTGAAGAGTTAAAAAACTGTATTTCAGAGAACATTGTAGTTCACCTTAATGAGCAAAAGATAAATTCACTCTCTGAAGCACGCAGTGTTAGCGGATGAGTTCGCACTCACACATAGGTCAGTATTCTCTTCTACACGCCAGTTTAAACGCCAGAACTTTGTAAATGAGCAGAGAGAGAGGGTAATGTCACCTGCTCTTTCCTCTGAGAAATCTGAAAGAGAGAAGCCTATGCTGGATCGCTCAAGCCGCAAGCGTGTCTGTTTTTACTGCTTAGACCCAAGTCACATGATATCCAACTGCAGAGCGTGGAAACAGAAGTTTTCTGCTGAAAAAGCTAAGAGTGTAGCTTTCGCTCAAGCTGTTTCCGTCTCTGACCACTCACTCTCACAGCTCCAGAGTTCTGGTTACCAACCCTTCCTTTTAACTGGCTCTGTGTCTCTTTCAGCTGACTCACCTGGACGACCAGTAACCATCCTGCGAGATACAGGGGCTGCGCAGACCTTTATGTTAGCTGAAGCCTTACCTTTCTCTCCTGAAACGTACTCTGGTACAGATGTACTAGTTCGAGGGATTGAACTAGGCTGTGTTAAAGTACCTTTGCATACTGTCTTCTTGAAATCTGATTTGGTCACAGGTCCGGTTCGGATTGGAGTAAGAACTGAACTGCCGGTGGAGGGCGTAAGCGTCATCCTAGGAAATGACCTGGCTGGAGGTAAAGTGTTCCCTTGTCCTATTGTGGTGGATAAGCCTGAGGTGACAGGACAGCCAGATGTCGCTGCTCATTTCCCTGCTGTTTTCCCCGCCTGTGCTGTTACTCGAGCACAGTCCCGGAAATGGGATGATGTTGTGAACCTCACTAGGTGCGTTTACATGGAGCATTGTAATCGGTTTAAAAGTCCAATCCGAATGAAAATGCTCCATATAAACACCTCAATCGGAATAAAAATGCCCAAACCGAATAATATTGTAATCGGGTTGAGAGGGGTGGGATAAACCTTTCTATAAACCGAACAAAATTAAAATCCTGCCATGTAAACACTTTAAACCGATTACTTTGCGTCTACGTCATCACGTCCAGAGGTCGGGTCGTCAGAACGTGAACGTGAAGTCGGCAACGGTACATTCTGTGATTTGGGGACACCGACACTGCAGTAGAGACTGGGTAATAGTGGAGGTATAAAGTTAAAATTTCCATTATACAGTTAAAACACATTAGAAAGGAGAACGCTTGCTGTGTGACGGACTATCTGCTCTCATGTCCGGAGTGAAAACAGATCTGAAATGAAGCGCAATTTTCTGCTTTTCAGCTTAGAAACAACACAGTGATGATAGTGAAAGTAGCTCAATGAAAATAAACAACTTGACCAAAAGTTGCCTTTGTCATTTGTATTTGTATAGATGACAGATTCATAATTTCCGATCTGCTTGAATTTATACGTGCTCACGCCATGAATGTTGTACGAAACACGATTGTGATAAAGCAATGCTCCTTTAATTCATTGTTCAGCAACTCTTCGTAAGAAATCGTGTATTTGTTCCATTTAAGTACAGTACAACTTTGTAGTATCAGAGTACAATTAATCTCAAAGCTGCATTACAGAGGGGCATATGATTTCTATGATCGCGTTCTGGCCATATGACTGAGCGCTCGAATGAACGCAAGGGATTCAAATATTAACCGTTTATTCTAAGCAAGTGCAAACAGATATTAAAAATATTAACGTAAATATGGGCGTTTTTTCCTCTGGTGACTTGTTTTTGTTGTCACTGTAGGCTATTAGCATATCCTAAAGTCGAAAGCACAGGCACATGTAAACACCATATCGGATTAGATAACGTCTCATGTAAACAGTTCATCGAATCTTTCAATCGGAATGATTTTAATCGGAATGACAAAAAAGTGTACATGTAAACGCACCTACTGACTCATTTATGAACCCTGTGTCAGACATTTCAGAATGCACTCTGCTCATTAAACCGGAGATCTCTTCTTGTGAAAAGATGAACTCTGAATCAGCTGCAACTTCCTTAAAAGTTGGAAAGGAGGACCTCGCTGTGGCTCAGAAAACTGATCCATCTCTGTTGTTTAGTCTAAATGCTGCTGGCAGTTTGGATAAAGCTCCAGATAGACCAGTTACATATTATTGGGATGATGGTGTACTCATGCAACAATGGCGACCACAAGTGAATGGTGACGTGTTAGCTGTACATCAACTTGTCTTACCTTCTGCTTACCATCCCCTGGTCCTGAAGCTGGTGCATGAGCATCGCTTGTCTGGTCACCTTGGTATCACGAAGACGTATAAGCGCATCTTAAAGTATTTCTTCTGGCCTGGATTGAGGAACAGTGTAGTGAGTTACTGCCGAGCTTGCCATGATTGTCAAGTCTCAGGTAAGCCCAACCAGACTGTTACCTCCGCTCCTCTTCAGCCTATACCAGTGATGAATGAGCCATTTGAATGCTTGATCTTGGATTGTGTTGGACCCTTGCCCAAGTCAAAATCTGGTCATCAGTATATTCTAACATTAATGTGTACTGCTACACGGTTCCCAGAAGCTGTTCCACTGCGTTCCCTGAGAGCTAACATGGTAGTCAAAGAGGTCATCAAGTTCTGCTCAATGTTTGGACTACCGAAGGTCATCCAAACAGACCAAGGCTCCAACTTCACCTCAAAGCTGTTTGCTCAGGTTTTGAAGGAGTTGGGAGTTTCTCATCAGATGTCTAGCGCCTATCACCCAGAGTCGCAAGGGGCGTTAGAGCGATTCCATCAGACTCTCAAGTCCATGCTTCGTACATACTGTGTGAGTACGGGAAAAGACTGGCTGGCCATTGCTGCTGTTTGCTGTCTGAGAAACTATCCAGGAATCATTGGGGTTCAGTCCGTCTGAACTTGAGTTTGGTCACACAGTTCGCGGACCCCTAAAACTCCTTCAAGAACAGCTGATGTCAAAAACCCCACTTACCGCCAACCTGTTAGACTATGTCAGTAACTTCCGTGAACGACTGCATAGTGCCTGTGACATTGCTAAAGCTCATCTTGTGCGTACTCAGTCTAAAATGAAGTCGAGGTTTGATAGAAGGTCTGTTAAACGCAACTTCCAGCCTGGTGATCAAGTGCTTGTTTTACTCCCCATTCCGTCCTCAGCACTGCATGCTAGATTTGCTGGCCCTTACAGTGTCGAGAGGAAGTTGAGTGAGACCAATTATGCAATTTCTACTCCAGATCGCAGGAGAAAAAGCAGAGTATGCCACATTAATATGTTAAAGTCTTATGTTGGCAAAAGTAAGACAGAAGTTACTTCAAGCAAAGATGTTGAAGCAGTTAAGCCTGCTGTGGTGTTGCCTGCTGCTCTTTGCTCCTCTGTAGATGACCCAGACATGCGTGAATTGACTCCTGAACATTTTCAAAACCCAACAGTGTTCAGTCAACTTGATGACTACCTTTCGTACCTGCCTCAGGATCAGAAGGAATCGATTATTCGGCTGTTTAATAAGTACCCCATCCTCTTTTCTGATGTTCCTGGCAGAACTACTATGATCACTCATGACATAGACATAGGTAACTGTTCCCCCATAAAGCAACACCCATACCGTGTTAATCCTCAAAAACAAGAGCTAATGAGAAGGGAAGTTGAATATCTTCTAAAGCATGGTCTTGCCACACCAAGTCAGAGCCCTTGGAGTTCCCCTTGTTTATTGGTGCCCAAACAAGACTCAACCTTCGGTTTTTGCACAGACTACCGCAAAGTAAATGCCGTGACAAAGTCAGACTTTCCTCTACCCAGAATGGAGGACTGTGTGGACCGAATTGGTTGTGCCCATTTTATCACAAAACTTGACCTTCTGAAAGGGTATTGGCAAGTGCCATTGACTGCCCGTGCATCTGAGATATCTGCCTTTGTGACCCCTGATAATCTGCAGCAATATTCTGTTATGGCCTTCGGGATGCGCAATGCTCCTGCAACGTTTCAAAGGTTGATGCAACGAGTGCTCTCAGGAATCCCTAACTGCGAAGCCTACTTGGATGATGTAGTAGTTTACTCCCACACTTGGGAAGAACATCTAAGTAGCCTTGATCAAGTTTTTACGCAGCTGGCCAATGCTTCGCTAACCCTTAACCTGAAAAAGTGTGAATTTGCCAAAGCAGTGGTTACCTATTTGGGGAAAAAGGTAGGTCGGGGTCAAGTAAAGCCTGTGGAGGCAAAGGTAGAAGCTATCTTGAAGTTTCCCATACCCCGTAATAAAAGAGAGTTAAGACGTTTCCTTGGAATGGTGGGGTATTATAGGAGTTTCTGTAGGAATTTTGCTACAGTAGTTACTCCTTTGACTGACTTACTCAGTACTGCCCGAAAGTTTGTGTGGACCCCTGAGTGTGACTCTGCCTTTGCTGCTGCCAAAGATCTCTTAAGTAATACTCCTGTACTTTCTGCTCCTTGTTTTACGTTCCCGTTCAAACTGCAGGTAGATGCCAGTTCCTCAGGTGCCGGAGCTGTGTTGCTGCAGGAGGATGCCAATGGTGTAGAACACCCTGTGTGTTACTTTTCAAAGAAATTCATCAATGCTCAGCAGAAGTATATTACTATTGAGAAAGAGGCTCTAGCCCTGGTGTTGGCGTTACAACATTTCGAAGTTTACCTTGGAGGTAGTAATCATGTCATCGCTGTATATACAGACCATAACCCCTCGCTTTTTCTGCATAGAATGCGAAATTGAATCAGCCTGATGAGGTGGTCCCTCATTATTCAAGAATACAATTTAAATATCCAGTACTGTAAAGGTTCTGAAAATATTGTAGCAGATGCCCTTTCGAGAGTATATTGTGCTGTAGAGTGACAGAAAAGTGAGTATTTGGTTTGTATAGTTCTCTTCTCAAGACGTTGGTTGATGCTTAAACTTATGGGTGTGGGTGTTACGTTCCGTGTTTATTTGTATGGTATTGTTGGATTCTACGTGCTGCTGTGCTATCTTTCTCTCTTGTTCTCTCTCCTTCTGTGTGTCACTGCTGCTCAACCAGGTGCGAAGGAGAGGAAGGTGATCGCTCTCACCTGCTGCTCGTTACCGTGCAAGCTCAAAGGCTGCTCAGCTTGGCTGCCACACTGAAGCCTGACTTCCAGAGTGTTGTACCTTTTGCCTGCCTTGTGTTGTTTTGTGAGCGTTGCTACTGTGTAAAACTTACCCAAGTCGCGGCTAATTGAAGCCACCCATGTATGTATGTAAGTGGTGGTGGTGTTGTTGTTGCGCTACGTGTCTCTCTATGTTGGAAGCTGTAGGGAGGTGGGTGCTATTTTGTTTCTGTGCCTCTTTTCTCTGTTTTTGCCTAGTTAGGGAGTTGGTTTACATTTCTGTTGTAACTTTTCTTTTGTTTTGTCAGTTTAGACAGTTTTACTACCCAACTAGTCAGAAGGCCTTGTTGTTTTGGCCTTTCCCCCTCCTGAAGTCTATTTTTGCTTCCTATTTTACTTTGTAATTTGGCCATTCTGTAAATAAAACATTTGGTTTTTGGAGTTTGACGTGTTTGTTGTGCTTGGTAGGGGACTGGTACTCCCTCACCCCAACCAATTTTTATGTTTACTTTTCTCTGTTACTCCCTTACCCTAGACCCTTACATCTGGGACGTAACACAGGCCATGGATGATGACGTCGAGAATGTGTGGATGACAGGCTTTTTCAAGCCAACTTAATGAGAGAAAAAAAAAAAAAACACGTTTATTTGTGTTTAAATTCAAACAACACAGACTGAACCTGATTGGTTCCAGAGCCATTGGACGGCTCTGATTGGTTCGTATGATAATGAGCTCGCAGCAGAGACCTTCTAAATCTAATATGATGTGCGTGCGAATGTCCCTTGAATGTGAATAAATTTAAACAGTGTTATATTATATAGAGCGATCGTGTCTCTTTAGGGTGCTTGGAGGAAACGCAATTCATATGGATTACTTTGGCGCTGTTTTTTTGCAATGAACTTTTTGAAACGTGAACATCTTTGAATCTTTTCATCGGAGGAACATGCATCTCTCAGATTTCATTAAAATATCTCCGCTTTTCTTTCGAAGATGAACGAAAGTCTTAGATGGTTTGGAGCATCTTAAGGGTGAGTGATGGCAGAATTCAAATTGTTTTGGGGGAACTATGAAATTAATTATAAAATATGTAAGGGATAATCAACGGCTAGCTGTGCATTAAACGATCTGAATGCAGGACGTGGAGGCGAAGAACCGCCCGACGCGCAGCGGAGTGCATTCAGATCGTTTAATGCACAGCTAGCCGTTGATTATCCCGTTTATGTCATGGTAATTTACCAGCATTCACATATTAAAGATGTTAATAATATTTGTGCTGCAATATTTGACCGGAACGATGAAAATGACGGTTATTTTCGTCTGTATTACTATTCAACTGTAATTGTATGTTACTATGGTTACCAATGTTTATAGGAAGCGCATTAATATAGAACGTGATTAAACTGACCTGGAACTACCTGTGCAGTTCAACGAATTTAATCAGCACCTGCCAGCCAATCAGAATCCAGTATTCAGACAGACCATGGCATAAAGTGGTATGTTCTTATTTTTACCAGCTTCTGCAAGCGTGTATGGCGTCTGGCTTCAGAACCTCACTGTGACTTCAGGTAAGATTTGTATTTAATTAACGTTATTTGTCTGTACCAGTCATGTTTTTGACATGCATTGGCAGAAAAAAAAAAAAACACGCTTATTTGTGTTTAAATTCAAACAACACAGACTGAACCTGATTGGTTCCAGAGCCATTGGACGGCTCTGATTGGTTCGTATGATAATGAGCTCGCAGCAGAGACCTTCTAAATCTAATATGATGTGCGTGCGAATGTCCCTTGAATGTGAATAAATTTAAACAGTGTTATATTATATAGAGCGATCGTGTCTCTTTAGGGTGCTTGGAGGAAACGCAATTCATATGGATTACTTTGGCGCTGTTTTTTTGCAATGAACTTTTGAAACGTGAACATCTTTGAATCTTTTCATCGGAGGAACATGCATCTCTCAGATTTCATTAAAATATCTCCGCTTTTCTTTCAAGATGAACGAAAGTCTTAGATGGTTTGGAGCATCTTAAGGGTGAGTGATGGCAGAATTCAAATTGTTTTGGGGAACTATGAAATTAATTATAAAATATGTAAGGATAATCAACGGCTAGCTGTGCATTAAACGATCTGAATGCAGGACGTGGAGGCGAAGAACCGCCCGACGCGCAGCGGAGTGCATTCAGATCGTTTAATGCACAGCTAGCCGTTGATTATCCCGTTTATGTCATGGTAATTTACCAGCATTCACATATTAAAGATGTTAATAATATTTGTGCTGCAATATTTGACCGGAACGATGAAAATGACGGTTATTTTCGTCTGTATTACTATTCAACTGTAATTGTATGTTACTATGGTTACGAATGTTTATAGGAAGCGCATTAATATAGAACGTGATTAAACTGACCTGGAACTACCTGTGCAGTTCAACGAATTTAATCAGCACCTGCCAGCCAATCAGAATCCAGTATTCAGACAGACCATGGCATAAAGTGGTATGTTCTTATTTTTACCAGCTTCTGCAAGCGTGTATGGCGTCTGGCTTCAGAACCTCACTGTGACTTCAGGTAAGATTTGTATTTAATTAACGTTATTTGTCTGTACCAGTCATGTTTTTGACATGCATTGGCAGAAAAAAAAAAAAAAAAAATTGGTTAACATTAACATTCTTTTATTTGCAACAAAGTATATATATTTCTGATTTCCTGAACAATTTGGCTTCATTGTGATGAGGTTAATGATCTTTGAAAAACCATGATTATGAACATACAATTACTTTGTCTTGAGCTGATCAGCAAACTGTGGTAGTGTTGGTTGATTGGTGTCTATATTTGTTCAAGCTTGACAACCTTATGACTTTATTTTCTATATATTTCTCATTACAGATAAGAACAAAGATTAAATTGTAAGAAGGGTTGCTTATAAAAGCATACAGTACATCTGAAACTGCTGAGACTGGGAAGGTTTTTGACTATATTTCCGACCAGGTACATTGTTCTGTCATTCTTAAATAGAAAACAAATCATCAATCATCATTTGCCTTTTTTGTGTGTGTGCGTGTAAGAAATATTAACATTTGTTGTTTTATTAGATCAGCTGCTATAGAAGACAAAATGAAATCTGAGTGCAGAGACAAGCAAAGGAATAGTAAGTATATTTCAATGTCGTATCTCCTCTGTTATAGAGATTTTTGAATCAGGCCTAATAGAGGGGGATTCGGTCAATCTTGGAAGAAAAACGTTAGCGACGTGTCCATTCCAGGTGGCTAATTTGTGCTTCTTTTCAGTCATTCATGTAAAAATCTGTTATCTAATTTTGTTTGTGGTTTTTTTTTTTTTTTCTAAAGCTGCAAGACACTACTGACTAGGCTGTGCCCAGGTCTCCGGAACCTGCGACGATGCTCAGCTCCATCGGCCCTTAGTCTGCGGCTTCGGATCCACCAGCTCTGTCTCCATCGGTCGGCCCCCAGATGTCGGCAGCCACACCATCTACATCTTGGCTCCTCCCTCCCTCGACTCCGCTGTGTGTTGTCAGTACTGGGATGCTCTGGGTCTGTGCCATGTGCCAAACAGCATCTAAGCCGCCAGGGCATCATCGTCATCCTCTCATCACCATGCCTACACCTTCTCCTCGTCCACCTCCAAAACCCCTCCATCCCTCCCTATTCTGTTGCTTGAACTTTATCATCTTCAATCTTTGTACACACATCTATTCACTTTACATGGTTTTTTTTCTTCAGAAAATTGCATTGTAATTTTTATTTATTCATTGATGTAAAATTCTTTACTTTTCAGTAATACAGTCAGGTATAACTGAAATGTTCTACAAATGGATAAGATGGCTCTTCCATAGCATTTCAGTCTTTTTTTCATTTGTTTTTTGTATAATGTTTTAAAATGTACTTGAGTATGTTTATAGTAATACAAAAATACTATAAACATACTTGTATTTCAAGTGCATTTTTTTTTTTTCACCAAAGTATATGCTGCTTTACTTTTTTTTTATGTACTTCATGAATATTTGTAATGTACACAATATAATACATTAAAGTTTTCTAAATATCAAAGTGTACGTGTGTGTATATATTGAAAATTATAATACTAATAAATATAATATAATATACTAGTAGTGTACTGCTAATGCATTTCTAATAAGCTGAAATACAATTGAAATGTATTTGAAGCACATTAAAACGATGCTTCAAATATACCTTACCTGTAGTTCATGAAGTATTAAAAGTACATTTTGAATGTATTTTTAAAAATACACTTAAATTGCACTAAATATACTTAAAGTGGTTCCAATTTAACACAATTTCAATATATTAAATATATTACAAATAGATTAAAATTGAACTTAAGCATATCTTGAAATACACTTAATATACTTAAAATTGTTCCAAAATAATACAATTAATATGCAATTAGTACAGTATAATATAAATATATTAAGTGTGTCTGAAAAAGCACAATTTAAATATATTTATTTTTCACCTGGGCCGCTATATAAGGAGTTACAGTAGTCCAATCTAGAGGTTATAAAAGCATGAATAATAGTTTCAGCATCTGCAAAATTAAGTGAGGGACGTATACAGACAATATTTCGCAGTTGGTAAAAGCATGATTTAACAATCTGACCAATGTGTGAATCAAAGCATAGCGCAGAGTCAAACAACACTCCCAAATTTCGCACAGTTGTTGAGGGCCTAATCTGGACACCATCAATATCTATGAAGATGTCATGCTGGGAGGAGCTCTGAGATTTAGAGCCAACTAGCAGGATTTCAGTTTTGTCCGCATTTAGTTGTAAAAAGTTATCTGACATCCAGGTTTTAAGTTCTTGAAGTCACAAAGCAATAGAAGGGGGTGGGCAAACTGAGCTTGGTTGAACTGTAAAATAGATTTGGAATATCATCAGCGTAACTACGAAAATTGAGACCATGACGTCTGATGATCTGACCCAGTGGCAGCACGTAAATGAGAAATAAAAGTGGACCAAGTACGGAACCTTGGGGTACACCACGGGAAATAGTGGCAGTCCAAGATCGATTCTTATCTATCCTAACAAATTGCTGTCTATCCGATAGATATGATGTTAGCCACTGAAGAACAGCACCATTGATACCTATAGCAGATAATCGAGAAAGAAGTATAGAGTGACAAACAGTATCAAAAGCTGCACTCAGATCAAGGAGAACCAGGATACTGTGGGCACCTGAATCAGAAACCTTAAGGAGATCATTAACCACTTTTAAAAGTGCTGTTTCTGTACTGTGAGAGGGACGGAAGCCAGACTGAAACTGCTCATAAAGATTATGTTTCTCTAAATGAGACTGCAGTTGTGCTGCAACTACCTTCTCAAGTATTTTAGCAACAAAAGGGAGGTTTGAAATTGGTCTAAAATTGTTCAGGTCTGTATTGTCAAGTCCAGGTTTCTTAAGGATAGGGGTGATGGCAGCAACTTTTAGGTCTTGTGGAACATAACCAGTGGCAAGAGATCTATTTATTATATGAGTAATAGGCTGGATGAGTAAAGGCAAAAGGGTTTTGAGTAAGTATGTTGGAATAGGATCAAGTGTGCAGGAGGCCGAGTTAGATTTGATAATCAGTTGTTCAACCGCAGATATATTTGTGGGAAAGAAAGTGTTGAGCGGCTGACCTATCAGACATGGAGAAAGGTGGGGAGAGACAGATGGGGAAAAATCTTGATAAATGTTATCAATTTTACATAAGAAAAAAGACTGAAAGCTTTCACAAAGATCAACAGAGCCATTAATAGCTGCAGATGATGGTTTAACAAGTTTGTTGATCTCAGAGAAAAGGGCTTTAGGTTTACACTTAGCTTTATTAATGACCGTAGAGAGATAGGTAGAGCGTGCAGTGTTAAGTGCTTCTTTATACTTCATTACTGAATCTGAAAAAGCAATAGCATGCACTACAAGGGAGGATTTTTTATGAAGTCTTGTTTAATGGCGACTAACCCTGCGTCCCAGTGTTCATACTATCCATCCTAAATAGTATGTGAGATTATAATAAGTGTGTCCCAAGGCATAGTATGTTGAAATGAGTATGCCAAAAGTCCCCGGATGGTCTACTACTTCAGGTCGATTTTTGAAGTGTGGATCCGTGCACACTCTAATGGCTAAAATTGCCCACAATCCATTGCGCTTTGGCGAAGGATTCGGTCCAGAAGTACAAACACGAATAAAACGCGTTACAAAAACTACAAACGTGGCGGATGCGCGATCGACGGTTTGGTAGCGAGGTTTACAAAAAGGGGGTTGAGTTACTAATAATCAACATTTAACCTGGTGAAAAAATATGTATTATATTTCATCTGTGACAGCAATGTGAACTTTTATAAACATCCATTTGGTCGTTACTTTTAAATGCATCATTATGCAGAAAACATGAGCAGAGTTCTCGCCATGAAAGAGAACAGACTGGCAGATCAACGAGCTACTTCTTTTCTCTCCAATATGGTATGAAATGAAATGTGGAGGATGTTAACAGTGACAAGATGATTGACAGCCCGGTTTACAGTAACAGGGTGCATACAGATGCGACAGTGATAGTATGTCCCAAAGCTTGGCTATCTTCTACTACACACCCAAAAGTGTGTACTTCTTCAACAAAAGAGTACATACTTTAAGGGCGCAGTATAAGTAGGCACATTGGGACGCAGAATATCTCTTTAGGAGCCAGACTCCGAAGTGCCGATCGAGGGATACTTTTCTATCCCAGAAGCCCACGCGAGAGGAAACGTCATCATCGAACGTGAAGGAGAACAGCGACGAGGGTGTTTACAAATTACAAACCAAAAACACGGTTCCTTGTGTTTAAATCACGTTTGTTGAGCTACTGTAGAGTAAACTGTTAACTTGTTGAGGGTGTAAGACGCTAGACAGTATAGTATATTTGTTATTTTTCTGTAAAAACATGTTTTATGTATAGCGAACAGCGGAGCTCCAGAAAACACACGTATGTGTGAATTTACATGAACCATATACATCTTAAAGACGATTACTAAATGTCTATTTAATATGTGACAGGAAAATGTTTGAAAATAATTGCATATGAGCACATCACAACATGAATCAGACATGATCTGAGTGAGGTATGTGTGCTATTATAGTAGAATTCACTGTTGTCAACACTGTTTATATTAGATGAATGGAATGTAAATAAACACATCTACATAAAGTAACTAAACACAAGTTATCTGTTTTATTTGTCCATTAGTATTGTTGATAAATTGAGGAGCATTTGTGTTGGATAAACTGTTAACACATCAGCGACTACCTCAACATGTAAATGCAGTATTGATCAGATAAATCACTGACTCTTGTCTGATGTTACAGGACAGATGAGACACACGTGTGTTTATCCGGTGAAGAGTGACTGATGGAGGAATGCTGCTATCAAAGACTCTCAGTGAGTACACTACAGACATCAATAAAACATATTTTAAATCTTAAGTTGTAGTTTATTTTAATTACTGTAATTTTAAACAGACTTTTCTGATTCTTGATTGCTGTACATTTGATGAAGAGCTTTTGTGGTGGAGCAGGTGACGGCGGTATTTGTGGAAAAAAAAGGAAAACCTGAAAAAAAAATATAAAGTAAGATAATTTTGTTACTTCTAATACAGAAATCAAATGATATTGTGCTGTTAAAATGACTGGTTTTGTATTATATTTGTGCATTTTTGCAGGATCTGAAATGTTCACAGACTGGTGAGGATGGAGAAGTCCACAGCAGCATCCTAGAAATGTTCCAGTGCCATGAGACGCTTCATCACTGCACCTGCCCTCATCATCTGGACCGGATGCTGGCGTGGTCTCTTCATCCTCAGTGAGCCCAGAGCCAGCAAGAGCATCCAGAGAAAGACCAAAAGTCATTGAGGATGTGATTTCGTTCAAGTTTGTTATGTGTGTTGCGTTTATAATTTTGTTCAGTGCATATGCATGCATTTATATTATAGTAGTACCTTGAAGAAATAAACTTAAAAAAATAAGCAGCTTTGAGCATTTTTGCCCAAGGCACAAAAAAGCATTTCCAAAAATCACATTTACATTTATTCATTTGGCAGACACTTTTAGATGCAAACAGGAGATTTAAGCTGGTTTTGCTTGTGGGTGAAAAATCTTGAACATAAAATAAAGAAATTAACAACATATTCAAAAGAGAACAATAAAAAATATATATAAAAACTTAAATCAAGCCAAAATGTTTTGGTTATACTACAATCACAATAAAAGGGCAGCTGTTTCTTCAAGACCACAAAATGAGCAAATTTCATCAACATCAAATTCCAAGCTCCATTCGTTTTGGCCCTAACGGCCTTCCATACCGCCGCTGAACAGCTGAGCCATCGAACAAACATCACTTCCGCGTGACTGAAGCTCTACTTCCTGTGTGGTGGACACGAGCAGAAGCGAAAGAACGCTGTGTTCAAACACAGAGCAGCAGCGCGATGCTCGGAACATGACGGCGCTCCGCTGCTTCAGCGTCTGTTCTCTGCTTCTGCTGAACGCGTCCGCGGGTGAGTTAATAATCTGACAGCGCCATGTGTGTCTCTGTACCGACACGCCTCGCTCTGTTTAGTGGTGGGCAAAGCGAGGCTTCGTGAAACATTGAAGCAGTCGAAGCTTCGAAACATTTCGACACCCGTCTCTCCGGTGACACCTAGTGGTCATTTTCAAGTATTGCTCTGAAACAGCGTCGACAAAGAAACAGTTAAGCGAATTGACGATTTATAACCTATGTTGTGTTAGTCGATGCACTAAGTGATTTGGGGGACCGTTAATATTAAGAGACTTATGTTTTAGACACCATATTTCCTGTTTTTGTTCCATTTCGCCAACAAAAAATCATTCCAAACAGCCACAGCACTGTTTTGTGTCTCTGAGCAACAGGATGATGGTGTTTAGTTCCTGAATGAATCAACCGTTAAATGATTCGGTTCAGTCACAATGACTCACTTGTTAACAGTGACTCGCTGCCACCTGCTGGCGGTTTTAATTTCACATTTAAAGTATCTTTTCATTTTAAAATAATTTCAAATATCAGTATTCAATGTTTTATGTTTAAAATATCAAAACATTATGCATTTGTAACTGCAGGTTAAAGCACTCCATGTCCCTCTGAGCTGCATTAAACAGTGTGTAAATGCATCTAAATGTCACTTCAGGTGCAACTTCTGCAAACATTAATTTTGTTGATACTGGTTTAATTTGTTTGGTAACAGCCTAAATGTCTTATTATGCTAATTGACTGATTAAATATAACAATTTGTTTCAAAAGATGCACACTTTTAGGGAACAAAATGGCTTTATTAAAAGTAAAATTGCCCATAAAAGGTAAAATCAATTTAAACTTATATGAAAAGATGAATTTCTATCAATTATGTGAACTGACCACACAGAATATGAAGAATATCAAAAACTGCAGCTGTCTACGGTAGTCAGATATCAGCACAATAACACACTCTGCAAAATATCATCTAATTATCGTTATCGAAAAAATCCCCAAAAATAGAGAGATCTTTTTTTTTCAATTTCTAAAAGTATATTTTACAGTCACATGTATGCAGATTGATCATAAACCGCTAAAAGGATTCCTATCAGTGGCCATCCTTCACAAAACCTAACATCTACCACAGTTTATCAGAACGTTTCAATTCAAGCATTTCAGTCAAATGTAATTCATGCAATATTTCAAACTTTAACCCACGAGAGAAAATCAACCCTCCGTAACAGTTTAAAATCAGCCCAATTTCATGCAAAAACTGTGGATTTGGCAATCCTGCAACGGTGACTGATTTCCTTCATTCTAGCAGCGCCCGCCTGTGACTAAACGAACCCGGGCCGAAGGCAGCTGACTACACTGAGTGTGGACCTGCCCTGTAGAGATCGGCCCATAGAGAAAGAGCTGTCTGTCACTCAGAAGTGTTCTGTAGAGTCGGCACGGCTCTGTCACATTATCACCGATGCTGAGACTGAGCCGGCAGTGCCGCATTTCTGCTGGAATCGGCCCGAATGTGCTTGCTATCTGGGGAGCCTGCTGCTTTTAGATTATGGGAGGCACTTCCGGTTTGGGGAATTTCCACCAAAAGACCAAAACAAATCATTTCAGTTTGACGTTCAGACGTCAGGAGAATGATGAAAGGCTCTGTGTTTTAATGTGACGTGCTGTAACAGTAATGCCTGTGGCACGAGCTCTTCTCAGTCGCTGTGTCTTTTCATCTGGATTGTTTTCACTTCTGATCCCTATTAGCAGTGTTTACTGGAATGTTTGTAAAGCAGGTGCAGGGCTCGCAAAATTTCTAAATCACTGGTAGTTATTCTGGCAGGCACTCTTAAGGTTTTGGTAAACCGAAATAATTGTGACTAGCCCACATAAAAAGACCATTGATATATAAATACGTGGGTGTGCTGTCTCTGTGTGTCTGGCAGGATTTGGAGATCTGAGGCGTCCTGAGAATGTCAGCATGGACTCGCTCAACACCCGTTATGTGCTGCGGTGGGACTGGCCTCACGAGACCGCCGCCAACCAGACCGCCACCTTTACTGCGCAGTATATACAGTAAGAGCCTTCGCTCATGCTTTGCTTCATGCACGTGACCCGTGTGTCCATGCTTATTTGGGTTTGTGACTGAATCAGCTGTTAAAGTGAAGAAAAAATACAGCTAATAGTTTGTACAGGTCATGAGACATCACACACTCTGTAATAGTTTGAGGTCGAGCACATGATCACAGTCTAATGTGTGACACAACATCGCTGCTGCTCATAGACGTGTCTCTGATCGTGGAAATGCTTCTTAATGTATATTAGGGATGTAGGCTGGGGCTTGGCAAAAACAGAAGCTAGTAAACCTTGGGATGTCCGAAAGAGGGGTGACATTTTAATGCCTCAGTGAACTCTAAATAAGAGATGTTCAGTTGTTTCCCTGAGACACTCATCTGTCCAGGATCAGATGACCAACTGACCTGGAGCCCCACACAACCACATCTAGCACATCTCCTTTATCTGACAGACCTCGGACACAGAAGAACAGTGAGAAGTACTGGACATCAGTGTGTGTCAATGTTTTGGAGCATCGCTGTGATTTCACTGGAGCTGATCTGCATTACAATGGCTTATATCTGCTGCGTGTGCGGGCCAACACGTCACAGCAGACCTCCGGCTGGGTCCAGATCAGATTCTGTCCTGATGAACATGGTGAGCTGTCTGTCTGTTAGTAGTCTGTCTGTCTGTCTGTCTCTCTGTCAGTACTCAATTCAGTTAAATTCATATTGCTTTATTGGCATGACATACTTGGATACATATTGCCAAAGCATTGTACATAGCAGAATAAAAACAAAACAAATATACATCCATAAATAAACAAAAGAAAATGCATCCATATATATCTATATAAACATTAATGTTACTACTAATGCAGATGTGTTCATTCTTTACTTCTTAGTTTATGGCATTTATAAATAGAGGTTGACCGATAGTGGATTTTACCGATAGCTAAGTTGGACCACACTGGCCGATACCGATTAATCAACCGATAGTTTTCAAAATGGATACTGAAAGAAAGCTAATGCTTTACTATTTATAAAAAATAAAAATAAAAAAAAACCTAGTAACAATACCGAACCATACTTTGTAAATGAATAAAAATGTTTATATTATTTACTACGTTGATCATTAAAGTTATTTCATAGTTTGCTAATGTTAAAAGGAAGAAACTTTTAAAATTTAAAAATGTAGCCTATTAGTTGCTAATAGTGAATGTTGAAATGAACACACTAACAAGGAACAATACTTCTACAGTTTTCATTAATGCTACGAATGGACTCTTATTGTTAAGTGTTACCATTTAATTTCAACAGGCATGCTTACAGATGGCCATCTTTAAATACCTACACAAGGCCATAGCATTGATAATTATCTAATCCAAAAAAAAAAAAAAAAATGTAGTCACACATCGGGCAAAAGCGCAGCGCTGTGTCTAGGAGAACTCAGAGGTATCACACACACACAAACACACACACACACCAGACGCTTTGCGTTCAATTCAAGTGGCGGTCTAAAACCATTTATTTAAATCACCAAACGGACATAAGTTTGCTTCAAGAATGAACAATGTGGCATAAATGAGTTTGAAGTTCGGTGTTTAAAAAAACAGAGCAAGCGGAAGGAGAAATCGCGATCTATTACAGCTCTCTACGTGAAGCATACAGACTTTATTAGAGCCACAGAAAGACAAACGTTTTGCTGAAAAAAGCACAATATATAATTTATAGCCTAGGATGAAGTCATTATGCATTCACAACGATTTGGGACAAATACAATGTAATTTAATAGAAAACTATGTGAATGGCGCTCTGTTCTCCGTCAGGCTTTTCTGTTGGCTGTATTTAAATGCGTGTCTGGAGTTTCCCGCTCTGTGCAGCGCGCAGTGTCACGTGTCAAAATAAACAACACGTGCTGTCCGTGATTTCCGCCTCTAGAGGCCGCTCTTGTACTGTATAATGCCAGCGGACCCTTCTCAGCCACTCCAGCAATGGTTGCAAACCGAAAAACTATCAGCATGGATTTTTGCCGATAACCGATAGTAGGCAATCAACTATCGGTGCCGATGAATCGGTCGACCTCTATTTATAAATATGTTGTGCTACCAAAGAGGAAGTAGGTCCTTTACCAAGTAATATTCCTAGTTTGTCATTTTCATGGAGTGACTGGAACTCAGGAATAATCTGATCTACGTTCGTTACAGATTAGCTCTTCTTTAGGTAACCACGTCTTTTTATGTCGTCCTCTTTCTATGGCCAGCTGGTGGTCACTCAGTCTGTACTTCGTCAGTAAATGACTGTTAGTTATATTCCTGACCGAGACCAGATAGTCAGCCAGACTGTACTCTCTGTTGAGTTTCAGATAACATTGGAGACGACTTTGGTCTTTGGTTTGTTCTTTCCAATTTTGTTTTGTTTGTTCTTTTTACTCTCTCTGTCAGTAGTCTTCACATAGCACCATTCACATAGTTTTCTATTAAATTACATTGTATTTGTCCCAAATCATTGTGAATGTCAATGATTATCAAGTGTTAAAAAATAGCATATAAAGTGTGTGAGTACACATACAATATCCATATGTATGTCATTTTAATGCTATGGCCTTGTGCAGATATTTAAAGATGGCCATCTCTAAGCATGATTGTTGAAATTAAATGGTAATACTTAATAAGAGTCCATTCGTAGCATTAATGAAAACTCTAGAAGTATTGTTCCTTGTTAGTGTGTTCATTTCAACATTCACTATTAGCAACTAATAGGCTACATTTTTAAAATTTTAAAGTTTCTTCTTTTAACATTAGCAAACTCTGAAATAACTTTAATGATCAATATTGTAAATGAATAAAAATATTAATATTATTTACTATGTATGGTTCAATACTGCTACTGTTTTTTTTTTTGTTTTGTTTTTTAAATAGTAAAGCACTAACTTTCTTTCAGTATCCATTTTGAAAACTATCGGTTGATTAATCGGTATCGGCCAGTGTGGTCCAACCTAGCTATCGGTAAAATCCACTATCGGTCGACCTCTAGTTAGTAGTCTGTCTGTCTGTCTGTCTGTCAGTGGTCTGTCTGTGTCAGTACTCTGTATGTCAGTGGTCTGTCTGTTTGTCTGTCAGTCTCTGTCTGTCTGTCCAGATCAGATTCTGTCCTTATAAACAAGGTGAGCTGTCTGTCTGTCTGGCTGGCTGGTTGTCTGTCTGTGTCAGTACTCTCTCTGTCAGTAGTCTGTAAGTCTGTCGGTAGTCTGTCTTGTCAGTACTCTGTCTGTCTGTGTCAATACTTTGTCTGTCAGTAGTCAGTCAGTCTGTCTGTGTCAGTACTTTGTCAGTAGTCGGTCAGTCTGTTTCAGTACTCTGTCAGTACTCTGTATGTCTTGTCAGTAGTCTGTCTGTCAGTCTCTCTGTCAGTAGTCTGTCTGTCTGTTCCTGGCCACTGGCGTTTGATTCTTTGATGCTGACCCCGGTTCTTTTCTTCTGCTCTCAACTGCTTTAGGTCCTCCCTTCAGCGTGAAGCTGAACTCGGTTGAAGGAGATCTAGAGATCATCATCACCAACCCTCTGAGCAGCACTAACCAGTCCATGAAAACTTTGCTGGACAACAGGTTTAGCTACCACATCCAGTACTGGAAGCGTTCTGAAGAGCCTCAGGTATATGTGCACATTCGCGCTGAAAGCTCTCGCATGGGTTTCAGCAGCAGCTGCGTGTGGATACTGTCTGAATGTGGCGTCTGCTGAGGACTAGTAGAAGCTGTGAACACAGCAGCATTTCTGAGATTGAAACTGAAGATATCTTGAAGTGATTTAAGTAACATGACCACATCCTGTAGAAAGATGGTGATTTCTGATTTCAAACCAGATTCTTTCCTCTCAAAAGGCTTAGTTAAAACTATTGTCACACACACTGGGCTCCAATAGTCTATGAACATGTGGGAAAGTTAAATGAAATATTTAGAAACTATTTAAATTTTAGTTTGTATTTTTGTTTACCCATAATAATAGGTATAATGATGATCGTTATTATTTAAATATTCACCGTTTTCAGTAAGTGTGTATAAAGCAAATGAGGTATCGGGCTTCTCGCAGCACACTGAGAGGTAGTCTCAGCCTCAGACGTCACACCCACGGAACGTTGGCTGAAAGTCTGATGCATATGGCACACAAGTGCAAACACTTCAGGAGTTTTGAAGTCGTCATTGGATTGGTTGAATTATACAGGATTTCCGGGAGACGTGTGTGTCGCGTTCTTTAACGTTCCGCCTGGAAACAAAGATGCCGTGACGCCAAACCCCCTCACGAAAGAAGAAAGCCGTCGTGTTTACAACTGTGACGACGAGTGCTTATTGGGATCAACTAAATGCTGGATTTTCAAAAGTATGTAAAATATTTGCGGCATAGAATCATTAAAATACGTCTGAGAGTTTTACACACCGGTAAATTTATATAGCGCTTTTAACAATACAGATTGTGTCAAAGCACTTAACAGTATCAAATTGGAGGATAGAGTGTCAGTAATGTATAATGATAAGATTAAACACTCAATTTTCAGTTAAAGGCATTTCATTATTGAATTCAGAGATGTCATTGTCTAGCTCGGTTTAGTTTAAATAGTATCTGTGCAATCAAATCGACGATAATCGCTAGAAATTAAGTGCCCCCAACTGAGCAAGCCAGAGGCGACAGCGGCAAGGAACCAAAACTCCCTCCGAGACAGAATGGAGAGGAAAAACCTTGGGAGAAACCAGGCTCAGTCGGGGGCCAGTTTTCCTCTGACCAGACAAACCAGCAGTTAAATTCCAACCGCAGCCGTGTCAGATTGTGTAAAGGGCTTATCTGATTCCCGTGGTCTTGTCCCGATGGAGCATTTTAATTTATAATTTAATGTATTTGTGGAAAAGAGGAAAAGAGGAAAACGCAGCGGTCTTCTTGCTAGGCAGAAGAGATGTGGGTTTTCATCGATATGGTTACACCGAGTTCGGCCTGGAAGCTGCAGGCTGTTTGGTTGCCGTGGCGCGTCGGAGCTGCGGCCTATCGGTCTCATCCCACTCCTTACGGTCACAACAGCCCCTTTTCGCCGATCATCAAGACAATCGTTATGACAAGAGGGGTGTAGATTTTCGGAACCTCCGGTCCTTGGAATACGTTAAATCAGCGGATTCGCTCATGTTTACTGGCCCACAGCAGGTGAAATTGGCAATGGCAAATGCAAGATCCATCAGTAACAAATCGTTTATTTTAAACAAATCTTTTATATCTCAAGATCTGGACGACTTATTTTTGACGGAAATGTGGCTCAACGCTGGTGAGTTGGATTCATTAGCAGATTTAACACCAGAGGACTGTGATTATTTCAATTCTCCAAGATTAGCGGGTCGAGGTGGAGGCTTGGCCACTGTTTTTAAAAAAAGTTTTAAATGTAGGCTAGTTCCTCTCACTCAGCATTATTCCACATTCGAGCTGCAGATATTAAGAATTAATTTATCCATTTCTGTGACTTGTGTCCTTATTTATAGACCTCCAAAATATAATAAGGACTTTATTCACGAGTTCGGGACTTTTCTGTCTAATATAGTTCCTACTGTGGACAAATTACTGATCTTGGGTGACTTTAATGTTCATGTATGTTGCCCTACCCATTATCTGGTGAAGGAGTTTATGATTTATTTGACCTCGTCCAACATATTAATGGACCTACTCATACACAAGGACATACTATTTGATCTTGTTTTATCTTTTGGACTTCCAGTATGTAACTTCAGTATTACTGAAAGTTGTTTGTCTGATCATATGCTGGTTATGTTTAATATATTACTCTCATACTCACTTTCAAGTGAGCACAATGATGTATATTACGCCCGAGTATTAACTTCCTCAACTGCAGAGGAATTTTCCAATGCATATTTAGAGTCCACAGCTAGAACAGTGTTAGAAGTGCCATCTAATAGCCACAATACTGAGGATCTAACTGTGTTGTTTAATGAGACTTGTACAAATATTTTAGATCTACTTGCACCACTAAAACCAAAAGTCTTTAAATCGAGCTCACACCCTTGGTTCAACCATCATACCCGTGCACTTAGGCGGGAGTGCCGTAAAGCAGAACGTAAATGGAGATCGGATAGGTTACAAGTTTCCAAGGAGATTTTTAACAACTGCATGTCGGCCTATCAGTGTGCTGTTAAAACAGCTAAAATTGAATATTTCTCAGATTTAATTTCTAAAAATCCTCATGATCCAAAAGTGTTGTTTAACTCATTTGATAAAGTGGTTAATCCCAAGAAATCATCATTTCCTGATGTTAACCCTGAGTTATGCACAAAGTTTTTAGATTTTTTTTTTTTAGGAGTAAGATTGAGGTTTAATATGAATCTATTCCGAGTATTTACTTTGCCTCCGAATCTTCCAATTCGGTGACTGTTAATGCTCAGTTAACGCATTTTTATTCAATTGATGTTGATAAATTGATAGAGTTAATTTTAAAATTAAAACAGTCTACCTCTCCAGCGGATTTTATGCCAACTCATCTCTTTAGAGAGGTGTTAGGTGTGATTGGTCCAGCCGTTCTGACTATCATCAATAGATCGCTGGTGCTCATAGCACCGAAACGGCTCTTCTTAAAGTGTCAAATGACCTCTTGCTCACTTTGGATTCTGGTAACTCTGCTATTTTAATTTTGCTCGACTTAACTGCCGCCTTTGATACAATCCACCATAGAATTTTGTTAGATCGTTTACAGCAGGAGGTTGGGATTAGTGGTAGTGCTTTACAGTGGTTTTCTTCTTATCTGTCTAATAGGTCTGTATCGGTTACAGTGGGTAATCATTCTTCTTCTGCAGTTCCTCTATCTTGTGGGCTCCCACAAGGGTCCATATTAAGTCCAATTCTGTTTTCTCTATATATGCTACTGTTGGGGAATATTTTTAGGAAACATGGGATTGCATACCACTGTTACACTGACGATAATCAGTTGTTTGTCCCATTACACTCAGTTGATAAGTCTTGTGCTACAATCGTCAAGTGGATGGCTAAGAATTTTCTCCACTTAAATGAGAGTAAAACAGATGTGGTTGTTTTCGGTCCTCTTAGCTCTTCGCCACTTATTTCTAGTTATTTGGGGCCTCTTTCTAGGAATATTCATCCATTCGCAAAAAACCTGGGTGTATTTTTTGACTCAGAGCTGAATTTAATCAAACAAGTTGATTAAAGTTGATTGTCACAGCCATATCACCCTGCAGCCCAAGACCGGTCACCCACTGAAGCTAAGCAGGGCTGAGCTGGTCAGTAGCTGGATGGGAGACTCCTGGGAAAACTAGGTAGCTGTTGGAAGAGGTGTTAGTGAGGCCAGCAGGGGGTGCTCATCCTGTGGTCTGTGTGGGTCCTAACGCCCCAGTATAGTGACGGGGACACTATACTGTAAAAAACACCGCCTTTCAGATGAGACGTTAAACCGAGGTCCTGACTCTCTGTGGTCATTAAAAATCCCATGACACTCATCGTAAAGAGTAGGGGTGTAACCCCGGTGTCCTGGCCAGATTCCCTCCACTGGCCCTTATCAATCATGGCCTCCTAATAATCCCCATCCACATGATTGGCTCTATCTCTCTCTCCTCTCCACCTGTAGCTGGTGTGTGGTGAGCGCACTGGCGCCGTTGTCCTGTGGCTGCCGTCGCATCATCCAAGTGGATGCTGCACACTGGTGGTGGTTGAGGAGAGACCAAACCCCCCCCCCCACACGATTGTAAAGCGCTTTGGGTGTATTGCAATACACATGAAAGCGCTATATAAATGCCTCATTCATTCATTCAAGTTAATACTGTGGTGAAAACTAGTTTTTACTATTTAAGGTTAATATCTAAGATTAAACCAATGCTCTCATTTAGAAATCTGGAGATAATCATCCATGCTTTTATATCATCAAGATTGGATTATTGTAATGTTGTGTATTTAGGAATTTCTCAGTCTTTGGTAAATCGATTACAGCTTGTCCAAAATGCTGCTGTCAGACTATTGACTGGTAGAAGAAAGAGGGATAGAATAACTCCAATTTTAGCATCTTTGCATTGGTTACCTGTTACATACCGGATTGATTTTAAACGGTCTCGCACCTTTGTATTTGTCAGATCTGGTTCATTTGCATAAACCTGTGAAGAACTTGAGATCTGTTGACAAACAATTGCTCCAGGTACCACGGTCCCGACTTAAGCGAAAAGGGGATCGGGCCTTTTCGATTGCCGGTCCTCGGCTATTGAATAATCTACCTCTAGACATTCGGGATGCCCCCTCAGTGTTCACTTTTAAAACGGGTTTGAAGAAGCATTTTTATTTTATGGTGTTTGAATCTGACTTAGCAGAGACGTAATGTATGTTTTCTTTTTTAAGATGCTGTGTTTGTCATTGTTATGTTTGGTTTTTCTGGAATGCATTGTACAGCACTTTGGGCTGCTCTGAAGGCAGTAGAAATGTGCTATATAAGAAAATAAACTAAACTAAACTTGTGTTTTATTCATTATTTGAAGTTTTTCAGTCTGTCAGTCTGAAGGTCTATCTACGCGAGACTAACTGAGAGGTGAACTCGCACTAGTCTGCAGGTTTGTGTTTCACCGGTGCTGTGTGATGGGTAATTGTAGCATAGCAGCATAAATAGACACTGATGCTGCTCATCAAATGATGCTTAGTCATCAGAGAGTTTGAGTGTTTCCCCATCTCACGGGTGAATGGTTTCATTATATCATGAGATGTGCCACAAAACAAAATATGTTCACATCAGTTAAAGTGTGTGCTGATCAACAGTTAATCTAGGCAGGAATAATAAGTGCAGTGAAAGTATAGTTCATTGTTATTTCAGAATACCTGATGCATTCAGTCGTGTTCACGGACCTTCTTATTTTACGGCCGTGACTGCTGTGTTTTCAATGCAGTATTACTGTGTAGATGGCACTGCTGAGTGACATCATTTCCTGCTCTGACTGTCCCTGCAGACGGCTAAAGTCCTGGAGACGAAGAATAATGTGGTGACGCTGACTGAGCTGGACAGACAGACGTGGTACTGTGTGAGAGTTCAGAGCCGTGATGACTTCAGTGAGAAGAGCAGTGTCTTCAGCGACACACACTGCACACGCACTGAAGGTCAGCAGCTCCGTCACACACACGATTACATCATGTCAGATTGAAGAAAATATGTGTAACATGCAGCCACAGAAAGAAAAAACAGTGCTCCAGCGGCACGACTTAACCTCAAACATCTGGCACTGTACCTAGTAAAGGCTACCGTTTTGGGAAAACGATTCATTTAATAAATGTCATAAACTCATACCTGTGAGTTCTTGTAAGTAATTTACATGGTTATACATCCACATTCATGAGCATTAATTCCCTACATGTATGGATGATGTTACATAAGGCAGAGTCAGTGCTTACGGCGGCAAGTGAATCTTCTGTCAGACGAATGTGTGTGTGACATACAGTGACACTACGAATGAACGCTGTGTGTGATTTCAGGTCAGATGCCGTACTGGCAGATATTCCTGTACTTCCTGATTTCTCTGCTGCTGTGCTTCCTGCTGCTGCTGCTGTACTTCTGCTTTAAGAAGATGTTTCCGCTCCTCAAGAACACCTTCTGCCCAGCCATTCAGCTCCCGGATCACATTCAGGAGGTACAGAACATTTATACTCTGTTACCTGCTTCAAATTCATCTGATATTGTACGGTTTCAAATACATTTGATGCGTCTCAGGTCAGTTTCTGCATTTTAGTAGTTATCAGCTCTATACAGGAATAAAGACAGTGTTGGCAGTGGGTCAGTCTCACGTCTAGCTGATTCCGAGCCGATCCTTTTATTGCAAGCGGTGCAGGCATTCAGTGTAAACAGCGACTGATCATGTATTTCTGTCGTGCCAGATGAGGCTTGCACAGCCTGAGTGAGTGTGTGAGAGAGACAGCACACACAAAGTAACAGATGCATACAGCGGCAGAAAAAAAAAAGATATTTACAAAATATGATTTAGATAAGCAACATTATACGGCCATGATGTTTCCCCGAATATCAATATCAACACGATTGCAGTGTGACACTGATTTTATACAATAGTATTTCAATAAACAAGAAGTTAAAATTAAGTGACTTAGATTTTAGACAAAATATTGACACTTTTTGCTCAATTTCGCTGATGAAAATAGTTCCAATCAAAGCCACAGCAGAACTGTTGTGTCTCCAAGCAACACAGCGGTGTTTCGTTATCGTTACTGAATGAATCCACTTTTTTGAACGAATCGAGTGAGTCAATGATTCAGTGGCCCGTTCATAAGGACAGTCACTTGCCTCGTTTCTGAATGAATCAGCCGTTTGAATGAATCTGTTGAATGAATGAATAAGTGACTCACTCATTAAAACAGACACTTGCCGCCACCTACTGGTGGTTTAGTCATATTTAAAAGTATCATTGCATTTTTTCAACATTTATTTATGTTTAAAAAAAGTCAAACATTAATCTTATAACATTATGTATTTGAAATTTTGCCGTGTAAATGCATTTATGGCACCTTAGCTTCATCAAATTGTCTGTGTAAATGCATCTAATAACACTTCAGATGCAGCTTCTGTTTCTTCTGCAGCGTGAAGATGGAGTTTGTTAATAATAATTTCATTTGAATGGTAACAACTCTACAGTTTCTTATTATGCTAACTGAATTAACTGAAACAAAGTAAGAATTCGATGTTTATTAAGGTTGGGGGGGGGGGGGGATGACCATTTATGAACATAGTGGGAAATGACATCTGTTTTGTTACATACAGCTCATTTTAAGTTAACTATTTCTTCCTCTTTCCAGTCACAGAGCACTTTATTTTGAGAGTTGTTTAAGGGAGGGAAGAGCTGTAACTTCCAGATTGGGGGAATTGTAATGTTTAATAATTTCTTATAATTATGTAAATACTTTTTTGCATTGAAATTTGCATAGATATTTGTTTGTATATTCTGTCAATTATAGTTCTTAGAAACAAAATCTGTATCGGCAGGTCACACTTACAAAAAATCGGATTCGGCCAAGAACATTGCAATTAGTGCATCTCTAGTTTTAATTTGTTTCTCATCCAGCTCTTTGTATCAGCTGGTTCTCTGTTGTTCCAAGTGTTTTTGTTTTTGTTTTTTCTTTAACTGGGCGCTCCTTGCTCTTCTAGTCGTATATCAAAAGTTTACCCTTGCAGTTAAGTGCATTTTTATCAATCAATCACATTTATTTATATAGCACATGTTGGCTTTACATACCAGGACCTAACACATTCATACAATCTAGGATTATAAAATAAATACAAAATCATACAAAATTAAGTAGAGTCAAATGCAAGTGAAAAAATTTGTCTTTAAATGATATTTAAATGCATCAAGAATAGCACAAGATCTAAAATGAAGAGGTAAGCTGCTCCATAAGTGAGGAGCTGCAACAGAGGTTGCCTTTCGATTTTAACCAAGATTTAACTGAAACCTCTGTACAGATCTTAATGGCCTAGAGGACATGTGTAACTGAAGAAGTTGGGTGCCAACCCATTTAAACCCTTAAAAACAAATAACTTCTTATACAGGTGCATCTCAATAAATTAGAATGTCGTGGAAAAGTTCATTTATTTCAGTAATTCAACTCAAATTGTGAAACTCGTGTATTAAATAAATTCAGTGCACACAGACTGAAGTAGTTTAAGTCTTTGGTTCTTTTAATTGTGATGATTTTGGCTCACATTTAACAAAAACCTTTAAAGGGAGGTAAAGCTGAGTGTCATCAGCATAGAGATTGTGTTTCTGACAAATATCAGCCAGAGGCAGCATATAGATGTTCAATAATACTGGACCCAATATAGATCCTTGAGGGACCCCACATTTTGTTATAGCAGAAGAAAATGAAAAAATGTCCTAATTGCACAGAAGTTCTCCCAGAAATATAGAAGGCAAACCAATTAATTTCCTTGGCAAGAGCATTTCCTTGGATCCCTGCCCACAGTCTTAAAAGGGTAATCGGATGCAAAATTCACTTTTACATGTCATTTGAAGGTAAATGTGTGTTGGCAGTGTGTGTACACATCCACCCTATAATGATAAAAATCCACCCAGTGCGTATTTGTTTTTAAATCCCCAATAATAATGATCACTTTCTCAGATCAGGCTGTTCTGAGATTCTTTGCAGAGTGACATAGTTCTGTGAAGGTCGCTCCCTGACTATTGACTGACACGGCCGTTTTATCGTAGACCCGCCCTGAGTGAGCTGTGAACAGTCCGCCGTTGTTTCGACGCTGAAGCAGGGGTAGACAAGATTGACTACGTTTACATGGACATCAGTAATTTAATTATTTACCTTTTTCTAAATAAGACAACATTAAGCTGTTGACATGAGTTGCTTTTAGAATATCCCTTTCATGTTCCCATTTTACATGTTATAGTACATAGATCAATTAACGGCACACATCATTACGTCCCCACGCTGCGCCATCCGATGTCCCCTCCAGAATTTCACACATACATATAGTTCATCTTCGTTATGGTGCCATTATACAGTTTTGGGTGTTTCATTTTTAATTTACTGAAAGCTTCAAGTGCAGTTAATTGTTTGTCATGCTATGCGTGCAAACAGACGATGGCGCTGTTGAAGCCATGCTCTTTTGTTTGCCGTTAAACGGTGGATCACTGCTGTGTATATCCTGTCACAAAATGTGGTGAAAAATCGGTAATAGTGTGATTAAGGTGTGTACATGTCTATACTGCACTTAGATAATGCGACTAAAATATGTATACTCCAAATGTCTTAATTCGATTTGTGTTTACTTCGAGTATGACTTTAGCCGGATTAAGGTCATCAAAAATCTCTGTTTACATGGTAGACTCTTAATCAGAGTATTGTCTTAATCATGTTAAAATCTGAATATTGTTGTTCATGTAAACGTACTGAATGTCTCCTAAGTGATTGAGGTGTTCTGTTGTAGTGTTGTCAAAAGTACAGGCCGCGATACCATTCGGTACTGAATTTTTTTAAATGTCCATTTCCCGCTAACATTTGAGTGCTATTGAGCAGATTCTTACATGGCGCTGATTGGTCGTAGTGTTCAAAAGTGTTCACGCTAATGAATCTAATAGAAATACAACAAAAGCAAAAAATGATTCAAAACAAAAAGAATATGAAAAAACATTCGTTTTTTTATGTTCATGGGAAGGGTCGAATAAGTAATAAATGGACAGTTGCTTTGTTTTTCCTTTTTGAAGACAAAAAAAAAAGAAATTATTTGAAGGGACACAGCCTGTAAAATCATCAAACTACAAATGCTGAAGATTTCAGGCCACATTAACCTTTCATTAGCCTGGTAATACCAAACTCTGCTACTTCGCTTTGCTTCGTAGACAGAGCCTGGAAGGGCATAATTGACAAGCGTTTACTTTCTCGTGGGCGGGCGCTTGTCTGAAGTTTAAAATCTTTGGTGTACCGTAAGCCAATCACATAACGGTTGGTTATGACGTATGTTATGCGCCGGCTCGGCCGGCTCGAACTTCTGCTGTAAACACAGTTATGCGGCGAAAACAAAACCATCGAGAGGAATACCGGAGTGAAGATGGCTGTGAACGACTTTTGCAGATTATGTGAAGTAAATCTACGCATCCACAATTATCGCCTTGCCGAACCTTGCCCTCCCCAGTTTCTCGCTGATGATCGGTAACAGTTGATAAATTAAACTTAGGGCCACAACATTATGGAATTAGATTTGTGCCAAATAAAATGAATGTAATTTTTAAAGAAACGTATGAAAATATCAAGTGAAACTGAATAAAATGTCTTTGAAACTAAAAAATAAATAAATTACAGGCAAAATCTTTGACCTCGTTTTTAATACACTGCAGGTTTTGTAACTGTTTTCTCATCTTTCATTCGTTGATCTGTACTTACAAATGCACTTCCAGAGTTTTCATTTACGCTTCTGAAGTTTTCGTTCGCCATTCTGACACAAAGCTCTCGTGGGGGCGGGGCTAACAGCGGTGTGTTCTCATTGGCTACTGAGTGTTTGATTGACAGCTTCTTGACCTGGAAGTGAAGGCGTCAGTATCGTTGCGCCTGTGTGGATGTGAGCGTCTGTTAGCGGCTTCCTATTTCATTTTAATGATATAAAGTTAGGAGTTTTGTTTTTGAATTCAATCTGTATTCATCTGTTGCTACTACTGTCAACATAAGCTTTTAGGAGCATGAGAAAACGCGAGAGAAAAAGGTCATATTGAGGTTTAATTATTAAAGTACTGTAATACTGGAAATATTGTATAATGTCCAGTGTTCTCTTATTATATGTGTTTATTGCTCTTGATTCTTTTGCATTGTAGGGTCTAATTAGGTTGAGCTGTTACATTTGAAATACAATACTATCCTGTGATATATTCAGACATCAAGAAAGTCTCACTCCAACCAGGCAATCAAGCTCGTTTCATTACATATCCCACACAAACAATGTTCTTGCTGCCAATTGTTTTTATCATGCTGATAATTTTTAGTTAACATCATCTAACATTTAAAATTGGAAATACATTTTTAACAATCATCAACTCTTTCAAGTGTGACTTTTATAAACCAGTTGAATGAATGTAAATGAAAATATGAATTAATTCAAATAAATTGACATTCTTTGTCACTATAGCATATACACAAGTATCAAAGTGAAA
This sequence comes from Onychostoma macrolepis, assembly GCF_012432095.1. Taxonomy (NCBI): domain Eukaryota; kingdom Metazoa; phylum Chordata; class Actinopteri; order Cypriniformes; family Cyprinidae; genus Onychostoma; species Onychostoma macrolepis. The sequence goes on from NC_081163.1 coordinate 37,095,752, forward strand.
GTCTTTGATGCAATTATGTTGTGACAGGAAAGACCAGAATCCACAAAACACTAACTGCATATATACATAATGCACAGTATTATTATAATTTACATTACCACACAAAATGCACAAGAACATAACATACAGAATGTTTAAAATTCATATGTTTTAAACACTGCAATGATCCTTTCAACAGTTCCTGTTACAGTACAAGTTACAAAACAGTGAATGAGTATGTAATGTACTGGAGTGCAATATCAGTCTTTACAGGGATAGTCCACGCCAAAAAAAGAAAATTCTTTCATTTACTCACCTTCATGCTATTCCAGATGTATATAACTTTCTTGATGCAAAGATTTTTAAGAAAATAATCCATTTCTGAGAATCCACATCACACAAGTGAACTGTAACCCATGCACATTTGACAGTTGAGTGGAAGTGATTATTAATAGTCAAAAGTTTATATTATTAGTGTTTTTCTTATCTGTTGTTTCACTTCAAAAGATACTGATTTAAAAACTAAGGTCAGATGGATTACGGTCATGGTCGCTGTGTGTGGTTTTTAAAGCATCTTTAGGACTCACAGAGATTAATTATTTGCCTAAAAATCTTAACTTGTGTTTACCTGTCCAGTAGAAAGAAAGTACAGTAATATGCATTTGAGACAGCATGAGGGTGAGTAAAATTAAAAATATATATTTTTATTTTTGAACTATCCCCTTAACAATCACATGCTGTTGGTATGCCAATCCAAGATCAGCATAGACTAATAAGAATAAAGTGCAACCTCTTGTGTACAGTGTTTGTTTTATCTAGAGCTCCAAAGAAGTACAAATATTTGCATAATATCAGGTGCCTGAAGATCAAGATCCCAGTCATTCAAAGGTGATGTGTCTGAACACAATAAGATTCTTATCTGATGAGGGCAGTGGATCTCTGGTGCTATCACTACATCCTCTGGGTCAGCATCAGAAGTTCATGGAAGAGTTGCTCTTCTCTCTGGAAACAGAGAAAGGACATGTATCATAGTCTAACAATACAAACTGCTTTGAACTCCCATGGCACATTTCAAACTTAAAATATTTCAAACAAATAAATACACAATATAATTATTTAATATATATATTAGTATTAACTTGGTACTAAAATACCTCAAAGTTATGTACCATTAATCATCTGTAATACCGCTGTGTAACCATTAGATGGCACTGTGTATACCCTAGTTGCTGGAAACTGTTTTCAGTCATAATTATTTGCATGTATTAGGTTTTGCATTTGGATATATATTTAGGCATTATTTGTCAAAGTTTGTTTGTAAGTCTGTAACTATGTGTAGATAACCAGGTCCTGTGATTGGACTAAATCAAGAACACTTACCGTGAGTATCCTGATAACAACGATGATTGATGATCATGATGATTATATCATTCATCTGTGCTATTCCTAAGAAATCATCTCATCAATGTAGTGTAGCAGCAGAAAAATACTGATAAAATAATAATAAAAAGTCTTTATATATCATTTTATATCATTAAAATGAAATAGGAAGCCGCTAACAGATGCTCACATCCACACAGGCGCAACGATACTGACGCCTTCACTTCCAGGTCAAGAAGCTGTCAATCAAACACTCAGTAGCCAATGAGAACACACCGCTGTTAACCCCACCCCACGAGAGCTTTGTGTCAGAATGGCGACGAAAACTTCAGAATAAATGGCGAAAACTTTAGAAGCGTGAATGAAAACTCTGGAAGTGCATTTGTAAGTACAGATCAACGAATGAAAGATGAGAAAACAGTTGCAAAACCTGCAGTGTATTAAAAACGAGGTCAAAGATTTTGCCTGTAATTTATTTATTTTTTAGTTTCAAAGACATTTTATTCAGTTTCACTTGATATTTTCATAAGTTTCTAGAAAAATTACATTCATTTTATTTGGCACAAATCTAATTCCATACAACATCACCTCCATTCAAAATGTGAACCAGACACTCTTCTTGTTCCGGCTTCAGTTGGCAAATGCCGGGAATATTCTCCACAACAGAGCGAATAGCATCCCGTGTCTCCATGTCCGCTGACGTTTTAGATTTCCCTCACCTAAACCTAAACTACAATCTTAAATTCGGCGCTTAGCATCTACGTCACGGCTCTCAGCCCGCCCTCTGTTCGTTGATTGGTCACCCTATCATTTAAATACATGTGTGTTCTCTCTCTCTCTCTCTCTCTCTCTCTCTTCAGCTGTGGTTAAATGAATCCGAGAAGCCGCAGCTGCTGGCTCCTGAGTCTCCAGAGTCTGTGTATGAGCCGCTGGTCGTGGTCAGTGCTGAGCTGGACGCTGTGGCGGTGGATGAGCGCTCACACACTGGGGATCAGGACTCCAGCGCACACAGCAGCGGAGACTCTGGCGTTTACTCCACAGAGGAGGACTCCTGTCACAGATCCACCACACACGCTGACCTACAGATGAGCAGCAGAAAGCACAGAGAAAAGCTGCATGATGGGATGCTGCTGGACCCCTGTGCTTGAAACGGTCAACAGATGTCAGATGGACATGACTCTAGCTATTTGCAGCTTTGCCTTTCTCTCTTCCAACATCTGTCAGCTTATTGTACATGTAGAGACAGCAGCACCTTACTGAGGTTTACGACATTTGTGCCATATTTGTCATATCTGTTAACATGCAGATTTCTTATGATTCTTATAGAATGTTAATTCATTGTTGTCACTTGATGTCATTTTTGTTAGCTTTTACAATAGCTTTCCTGTAGCTCAAATAGTAGAGCATGGTGCTAGCAATGCCAAGATCATGGTTTCAATTCCCAGGGAAAGCAAGAGCTGATAAAATGTAAAAGAAACAAAACATTGTGAACCCTTTTAAGCCAAAGACAACCATAAAACAAACAACAATAAACCAATTTGAGTTGCGTTGAGGTATTATTCCATTTTGCCCTCCTTTCTTAAAGGAGTAGTTTACTTTCAGAATGAAAATTCTGTCATTGTTTACTCAACCCCCCCCCCCCCCCCCCCACGTGTGTGTATGTGTTTTATATATTTAGCACCACCTTGTGAAAGTTTGATGTAAGGTCAAAAAAAGTCACTGTTTTCTCAGTGGTTAGTTCAGGTCATGTGACTCTTCAAGTCAAGGGTCAAACAGGAAATGAATGCAGTATTCTAGATTGTCTCCATGCTGTTAGCCAGAAATTCATCCTCACGGTTTCCTTCATATGTTTTGCTTTGGACAGCCTTTGCTCTGTTTGTTACCGTCTTCAGTGTTTATACAGATATACATGTGTATGTAATCTGGAATTCATAGGTTTAATGTAAAGAACAAAGTGCTTTATGGCGATTGCATTTGTTAAGATTAGTAATATTAAGCTAAATGTTCATAGAGGCTGTTTGTAAGCAATCATTTGTGAACTTTTTTAACAAGATATTTGTAATTTTGCATTTCAGTTTTATAAAAAAAGATAGAAAAGAAAAAAAAACATCAGTAAAAATGCCTGAACTGTACTTCTATTATCTGATCCTGTCAGATTTTCGAATCAGTGGCAGAATATTTGATAATGTAGTGTTGTGCTGCGTTCCAATGCGCCTACTTCTACTACGCCCTTAAAGTATGTACTCTTTTGGTGAAGAAAAAGTATGCACTTTTGAGTGTGTAGTAGAAGATAGCCAAGCTTTGGGACATGCTATCATTATCTGCGTCTTTAACGGACCGCTCTGTCGCATCTGTTACACGCACCGTCACTGTAAACTGGGCTGTCAATCATTGTCACAGTTAATATCCTCCACATTTTATTTCATTTAACTTCCTACCATATTGGAGAAAAGAAGTAGCTCGTTGATCTGCCAGTTGCGGGTCTTTCATGGAGAACATATTTTCTGCGTAATGATGCATTTAAAAGTTAACGACCAATTATGGATGTTTATAAAAGTTCACATTGCTGTTGCAGATGAAATATAACACGGATAACAATAAATAAATATTTTTTTACCAGGTTAAATGTTGCTTACTAGTAACTCAAACCCCTTTTTGTAAACTTACCTAACGGTAGATCGCACTCATCCGCCACGTTGGTAGTTTTCTAACGCTTTTATTCGTGTTTGTAGTTCTGGACCGAATCCTTCGCCAAAGTGCAATGCATTGTGGGCAATTTTAGCCATTAGAGTGTGCACGGATCCACACTTCAAAAATCGACCTGAAATAGTAGACCATCCGGGGACTTTTGGCATTCTCTTTTCAACATACTATGCTTTGGGACACACTTATTATAATCTCACATACTATTTAGGATGGAAGGTATGAACACTGGGACGCAGGGTTGGTGTGCCTCCAGGAACAGGGTTGGAAAACCCTGCTGTATGCCTTTGGTTTGCTAATTACAAAGGCTTGTACAGCTGTGTTCACTGAAGCTTTGGTCAGCCATGTGTTTTATTGGAGTGTGTGCTGGCACAGAAGGCATTGCAATCCTACTGACCTGCGTCCCATCTGCACCTCTCTCTTTTTCTGTGGGTCTCTGGAATTGTCAGTCAGCTGTCAATGAAGCAGACTCTATTACAACAATTGCTTCTCAATCTACTCTCAGTATCTTGAGCTTGACTGACACCTGGATTCGTCCAGAAGACTCCATAACCCCTCCTGCTGTCTCCAACAACTTCTCTTCCTCTCACACCCCGTAAGTTTGGGAGGGGTGGAGGTACTGGTCTTCTCATTTCTAGCAATTGGAAATACTCAAACCACGCTCAAGTCAAGTCACCTTTATTTATATAGTTCTTTATAAAATAAAAATTGTGTCAATGCAGCTTTACAGTGTTAAATGGGAAAACAATGTCAATAATACAAGAGGATGATAGTAAACAGTCAGTTTTTCAGTTAAAGTCAGTTCATCATTGATTCAGTGATGTCATGTGTTGTGCAGTGTTGACGGAACCGGGGTAATGTGGTCTTACTTCCTGGTTCTAGTAAGAACTCTAGCTGCTGCATTTTGGACCAACTGTAGTTTGTTGATCAAGCGTGCAGAACAACCACCCAATAAAGCATTACAATAGTCTAACCTCGAGGTCATGAACGCATGAATTAATGTTTCTGCATTTGACATTGAGAACATAGGTCGCAATTTAGATATATTTTTGAGATGCGGTATACAAATGCTAGAAACGTGGCTTTCGAAGGAAAGAATGCTATTAAATAGCATGACGAAGAATTGACAGAGCAGCCATCAAGTGTTAGACAGTGATCTAGGTTATTACATGCGGAGGTTTTTGGTCCAATAATTAACACCTCTGGTTTTTTTCAGAATTTAACAGTAAGAAATTACTCGTCATCCAGTTTTTCATATCAACTATGAATTCCGTTAGTTTTGCAATTTGGTGTGTTTCACCAGACCGCAAAGAAATACAGAGCTGAGTATCATCAGCATAACAGTGAAAGCTAACACCGTGTTTCCTGATGATATCTCCCAAGGGTAACATATAAAGCGTGAAAAGTAACGGTCTTAGTACTGAGCCTTGAGGTACTCCATACTGCACTTGTGATTGATATGATACCTCATCATTCACTGCCACAAATCAATGGCAGTTAGATAAGTACGATTTGAACCATGCTCTAATGCCAACATAATTTTCTAGTCTATTCAAAAGAATGTTGTGGTCGATAGTGTCAAACATGGCGCTAAGATCCAGTAGCACTAAGAGAGAGATACAACCTCGATCAGATGATAGAAGCAGGTCATTTGTAACTCTAATGAGAGCAGTCTCAGTGCTGTGATACGGCCTAAAACCTGACTGGAAATCCTCACAGATACCATTTTAAGGAACATAGTTGTGATGATACTACCTTTTCTTGTATTTTTGACAGAAAAGGGAGATTCAAGATCAGTCTTTAATTAATTAATTCTTTGGGGTCAAGTTGTGTTTTTTTTAATGAGAGGCTTGATGGTTCAAGCCCATCCTCCGAAGTTGCGAGAGATAGCTCTTCCTCTTCGTGAGCACCAAATGAGAGAGAAACTCGCCCTGAGACGAGCTCTCAAACTCATTCGGCAGCTCAGCCGGAAGACACGAAGCATGAGAGGAACAAGAGTTACACGAGGAACAAAATAACATTATAAAATAATATTTTGTGAAACCACTCTAATGATAGCTGAAATGTGGTACTTTATTCACTAAAATAAATGTAATCATACTATATCTGTCACAGTTATGTTCTGTTTGTCTCAGTTTTAATGGACTTTTAGTTTGTTTTCTTCCCTCATGTGTTCTTTGACCTAGTTTTCCCTTGTGTCTGATTATGTCATTATGTTCAGGTGTGTCTTGTTTAGTATCTTCATTAGTCTGTTTATTTAAGTTCTGTCTGTGGTTGTCGGGGCTTGTCATGTGTCACCAGCCTGCCTGCATGTGGAATTACCTTTATGTGGATTAATTAAAGACTGTTTGACTTCATCATCATCTTCGTGCATGTTCATTCGACACCGATACATGACAATAACCAAAAACATGCTCCTGCTGTTATTTAATAGATTGAATGCATACATTTTATTGAATACTATGTGGAGACACATTTTTAAATAAAATATTCATATCAGTCAAGGTCTTATTGACTTTTAATGCACCTTATTTCAAAATGTACAGAAATACTCACTTTCATTTGTGCTTTAGTTATGATTATTTCATTTACTCACTAGAACACTCCCTACTTTATTCTGTTTATTGTGTCAGAACACACCCTGTAGTTTCTTTTTTCTTCTTCTTTTTTTTTATTAAACGTATATTTAAACTTTTGTTTAAACCTTTATTAAACAATGCATACATTTCAAACATCATTGGTGGATACACAGAACAGACCTTACTACGTAATACATGAAAAAGTATTCAAATCTACAAATGATCTCTTTCAGCATAAGAGGTGTTTTTATACACTTCTTATTTCTGGTAATATTATTCAGAGATTCATAAAATATTTTAAGATTGTTCCAGAAAAACCTAAAAGAGGGTGTAATAGACATTACTTTAACTTTGTGTATATGAAACTTCCCAAGAAGAATTATTATCTTTAATGTGTTATCAATTAATTTGTATATTACTCTTTTTATTATCTGTGTCCTGTCCTGTCGCTGTCATTCTGCTGCACTGTGGAGCTTCTGTCACTATAACGAATTCCTTGAATGTGTAAACATACCTGGCAATAAAGCTCATTCTCATTATATCGAGCCAGTGTTACAGTCCAAAAGAGGATCATAGATTCGTCTATTCTAATTACTTTGTAAAATGCATCAAAATCATCACTGACACCTGCTTCCAAAAATCTTTAGAATAATTACTATTACAAAATAAATGTGTAAGAGTTTCAGATTCAAAGTTACAAAAAGAATGTGTTGAGATGTCTTCTTTAAACTTATAAAGACAAGCATTAATGTCACGGTTTATGTTAGTTTGGACTTTCAGGACAAAACAGTGAGTGTGCGCTTTACCTTTACAGTATCTCACAAAAGTGAGTACACCCCTCACATTTCGGCAATCATTTTAGTATATCTTTTCAAGGGACAATACTATAGAAATGAAACTTGGATATATTTTAGAGTAGTCAATGTGCAGCTTGTATAGCAGTAAAGATTTACTGTCCTCTGAAAATAACTCAACATACAGCCATTATTGTCAAAAAAGCTGGCAACTAAAGTGAGTACACCCTACATGAAAACTTGAAAACGAAAACGGTTGTTTAACCATGCAAAGCCACATGTCCTATTCATCACGTTCATGTTTTTGTCTGCCTGACAGGACTATACAAATTTGTGTATCTTGTATTAGAGCAGTTCAAATCTGGTGCTTTGAGTACAAAGCGGAGGAGAGCGAAGTGGTTCCGGGTGGAGATCTCCTCTGCCTCTGGTTTTCGAGATCTCCTCCTGGAACCACTTCGCTCCCTCCGCGAGATGGAACGCAACGCTGTGATGGTCGGAGGCTCCATCGTCCGGCGTGTCCGTGCTACGTTAGCTAAAGGTAAAGTGCACACTGCTGGTGCACCCAGGTAATGTGTGTGAGTAGAGTGTAAACAATGTAAGCAAGATTAGTAACCGGCGATGCTAACGGGCTACAAGCTAGTTTTTTTCAGAATTGTAAATACATATTTTGCAGGACAACCGTTGAAGGTGCAAGTGGCTAGGAAACTCGTTTCCTACGGTGTTTCACTTTGATGTGCTGATATTTAAAAGACAAGACACAACAAGGGCTGATCTTTGTGAACTCGTCATAAAAAAAAATCTGTCCATGTTTTTCGCAGTTATGTAGAACCTGGCAGTGGCTTTATTTTAGCCCAGTTCTCCAACTTAATTGACATCTGGAAATTCCTTGGACCTGGTGTGGTCTCTCTTCAGTCATCTTCAACTACAGAATCACTGTGTAACACAGTTCTTTGATACGGGAAGAAGGAGGCGGCGAACATTCAAAGACTTTAATAATAAAATAAACAAACACAAAATGAAAGTAAGCGACAGCCCCTCGCGGACGACTGCCAAACTCCAAAATAAACTCAAAAAGTCCAGGCCTGGTCCTCTCTCATCGCTGCTCCTTTTATCCCTCCGGAGCTCCTCCGTGGGACTCGAGATGGTGAGTGACGCAGGTGTCGCTCATTATCATTAACTCCACCGGCCTCCACTCACACACTGCCTTTGTCCTCCGTTGGTTACTGCTGTCTGTGTTAATGATGTTAATGTCATCGTCTTCATTTCCACTCATATGTTTATTTTGTCTAGTGATTTCTTCTTTATGTCTCATAAAGTGTGCACTGTAAAAACATAACATGATCAATAAGTAATATCAACATATGTTTTTTCATCGCTTTAACTTGTGAGTTACACACTAAAGAAGGCAGATAGCCAAAACGTTTGTCCATTTTATCTCCTGCTTTGATTCCAATAAAAGACTTAAAGAGTGCAGACCAACCTCTGTAATGTTTGAAGAAATAAAGGTCTTGGCACCTAATTTAGCTGATTTAGGAGAGTGCGGTGATTTGCTTTGATCGCTTTAAGCAGTTACAATTGTAGCAACCCATAACTACTCAGTAACTTAAAATGATTTGTACAGACGACTTGATTAAACTTCAAATTTATGCCAGTAAAGACATTTTTACAGTGTGCTTACTGATTTATGGCTTTGTTCTTTCATTTCTGATATTTCTTCGATGCCTTGGATATCTTGTCCATCTGTGCTTTCTGTAGTATCTCTTTTTTTTTTTTGCTTTTTTTTTTTTTTGCTTTCTGTAAAAGCAGAACAGTTCATTCAGTTTATTGGTTCAAATCTACATCTGTGGAAAAAATTTAAATGGCATTTAAATTTTTATTCTAATATGTTTTTTAAATTTACTATTTATAGGTTTGTGTTTAGTTAAAATGATAATTCTTGTTTTATTCTGTAAACTCTTAAAAAGATTTCTCCAAAAGACCTAATTGTTTGTTTAGTAAAACTGGACAAATTGGTCATAATTACCAAAGAGATGCAAAGTTTTTTTTATCTTGAATATTGCAAACAATGTAA